>NC_091304.1:47095792-47130792 GCF_038502225.1 Cherax quadricarinatus
ATACTTTGACCACGTTAGGCAATGATCTTACAAATTTCAAGACAAACCCGTACTTGATGCAAATCATCTTCTCCCTACTGACGTTTCCAAGCTCTGGCTGTCAGATTTCACCATTTGATGCAAGAAACCAATCTTGTGTGTTGGAATATGACAGCGAAGCTACCCTGTATGATTGGGTCCTGCTACCCAATCATACAGGGTAGCAGGACCCAGTTTTATTTGATATAAATAGAGACGCAACCTCCCACATCTGGCATGAGTTTCAGGATACGTCTTGACGTGCTACGTGTACATAGCCACGTACACACCGTCCCACCTACGTCTTCCTGAATGACGTAATCTTTTTCTTGGTGAAAGGAGGCAACAAATACGCCGCGGAAATATCAAATAAGTTTAATTGGCGTATGTTTGTTGGTGGTCACTTCACAAACGTCGAATTTATCGTCTGCCGCTCTGTGCTTCGAATGAAGACGAGTCGGCACCTCCGAGAAAGAAACTAAATAATTTGTAAAGAAATAGTTGAAATTTAAGAAGACATACGTACAATATTATACGTTTTTTAAGTGTGTGTGTGTGTGTGAGAGAGAGAGAGAGAGAGAGAGAGAGAGAGAGAGAGAGAGAGAGAGAGAGAGAGAGAGAGAGAGAGAGAGAGAGAGAGAAATATGAATGAATGATTTAGAAGCGATATTTTACATCAATATGCACGCCAGTGTTCACCTCAGTCGGCACTGTGAATCCCCTGCGCTTGATGATGGTGAGAAGGAAGGTGGGAAGGATGGTCGGATCTTGATCCAAAGAACTGGACTTGACCTCCCCTTCCTTGGATCGATCCCGAGTGCCTTCCCATTCCCCAGATACTGTATGGCCCCTTCGGGTTGAACCCTATCCCCTAAATATTAAAAATAATAATAATCACACTGAACACTCACGAAGAGCACACAACTGACGTAGAAAAGAACACGAAGCACAAGAACATAGAAATAACAGGTACTCCGTAAGTACCGAAAAATTTCAATGGAGAGCAACCAAGGGGAGAATATAGAAGAACAAAAATAACAGAAAGAACAGCAAGAACATATTCAGCAGATGGAAAAAAATTAAAGCAACAAAAAGAACGCCTCGAGCACATTGAGAACACCTCGAGCACATTGAGAACACCTCGTACACATTGAGAACACATCGAGCACATTGAGAACACCTCAACCACATTGAGAACACATCGAGCACATTGAGAACACCTCAACCACATTGAGAACAGCTTAACCACATTGAGAACACTTCGAGCACATTGAGAACACCTCGAGCACATTGAGAACACCTCGTACACATTGAGAACACATCGAGCACATTGAGAACACCTCAACCACATTGAGAACACATCGAGCACATTGAGAACACCTCAACCACATTGAGAACAGCTTAACCACATTGAGAACACTTCGAGCACATTGAGAACACCTCGAGCACATTGAGAACACCTCGAACACATTGAGAACACCTCAACCACATTGAGAACACATCGAGCACAGTGAGAACACCTCAACCACATTGAGAACACCTTAACCACATTGAGAACACTTCGAGCACATTGAGAACACCTCGAACACATTGAGAACACCTCGAACACATTGAGAATACCTCAACCACATTGAGAACACCTTAACCACATTAAGAACACTTCGAGCACATTGAGAACACCTCGAACACATTGAGAACACCTCAGCCACATTGAGAACACCTCAACCACATTGAGAACACCTCAACCACATTGAGAACACCTTAACCACATTGAGAACACTTCGAGCACATTGAGAACACCTCAACCACATTGAGAACACCTTAACCACATTGAGAACACTTCGAGCACATTGAGAACACCTCAACCACATTGAGAACACCTTAACCACATTGAGAACACTTCGAGCACATTGAGAACACCTCAACCACATTGAGAACACATCGAGCACAGTGAGAACACCTCAACCACATTGATAACACCTTAAAACCACATTGAGAACACTTCGAGCACATTGAGAACACCTCGAACACATTGAGAACACCTCGAACACATTGAGAACACCTCAACCACATTGAGAACACATCGAACACATTGAGAACACCTCAACCACATTGAGAACACTTCGAGCACATTGAGAACACCTCAAGCAAGGGCCAGGAAGAACATCACGGGGTTCACAGTTATTACAGAACTACTGCCATCTCGCCCACCTCTGTTTGTCAGGTTAACATTTAGTGAATTTCTGCAAGCAAATTGTTATTATTTAGTGAATTATTATTACAAAATATTACAGACAGAGAAAGGGAAAGGCAGACAATAACTTTTTTCTTATGTACCGTTAACTAACTTTATTCTGCACTTACCTTTAGGTTACTTGGTTACTAAAGCTCCATTATGTTATTTTCTTTGTCAGACACCATTAAGTTGCTACGTTATAAAAAGTCACCTTGAAGTTACTGTGTTCCTTAGACGCCGCTAAGTTAGTTTAGTTGTAAGAGCCTCTATAAAATACCTTATTTTTTCCTGAGGTTCTTTTCAGGTTAATGTTATTCAGGTACTGTTAGTGCTCTTCAGGTGCAATAAGATTAATGTTATTCAGGTACTGTTAGTGCTCTTCAGGTGCAATAAGATTAATGTTATTCAGGTACTGTTAGTGTTCTTCAGGTGCAATAAGATTAATGTTATTCAGGTACTGTTAGTGCTCTTCAGGTGCAATAAGATTAATGTTATTCAGGTACTGTTAGTGTTCTTCAGGTGCAATAAGATTAATGTTATTCAGGTACTGTTAGTGTTCTTCAGGCGCAATAAGATTAATATTGGAAATATAAACACATATGCAGTATAATGTGATCCTTTATTGACAACGTTTCACCCACACAGTGGGCTTTTTCAAGTCACACACAGATCTTATATTTCTACTGTGTCGGTATTTGATACCATTTATTTCCAAGATTAATATTATTCAGGCACTGTCAGTGTTCTTCAGGTGCAATAAGATTAATGTTATTCAGGTAACGTTAGTGTTCTTCAGGTGCAATAAGATTAATGTTATTCAGGTACTGTTAGTGTTCTTCAGGTGCAATAAGATTAATGTTATTTAAGTAGAGATGTTTGCCTTAATAAACACAACAAATGTCTAATGACAGACTGTCCACAACTAGGGTAAACGAGAACCGTATCTGGGAAGACTCGTTATTTTGGAAAGAAACCACTGACCTCTGTGCAGCCCTGTATTATGTCTCGATAAAGCTAGACGTTGTACCGAGCCTCCCCCAGGCAACGTATGAACCTCACGGATTTAGCGCTTCCCCTGGAACATACCCACAGTAATGGGGTGGTGTGGGCAGTGGTGGGGATGGTGGTAGTTGTGATAGTGAAATAAGTAATGGTGATACAGTAAGCAGTGGTGTTACAGTGGTCTTGTTGATGAAGGTGGACTGGTTAGTTGTGGTAGAAATGGTGGATTTGGGAGTGGCGATGGAGGGGTTTTAAGAATGGAATTGTAGAAAACTGGGGAGTGTTTTGAGAATGATGAGTGGAAGAGATTGGGGAATGTTTTGAGAGTACAGTTGTAGTATGTTAGTATACTGTGTCTGTTGGTTATTGGTGGGACTGTGTCAGTACACTGTGTTTGGTGATTATTGGTGATAGTAGCATACTGTGTCTAATAGTTAGTGGTGGTAGCACACTGTGGTGATTATTGATGATAGTCAGCATACTGTGTCTAGTAGTTAGTGGTGGTAGCACACTGTGGTGATTATTGATGATAGTCAGCATACTGTGTCTAATAGTTAGTGGTGGTAGCACACTGTGGTGATTATTGATGATAGTCAGCATACTGTGTCTAATAGTTAGTGGTGGTAGCACACTGTGGTGATTATTGATGATAGTCAGCATACTGTGTCTAATAGTGGTGGTAGCACACTGTGGTGATTATTGGTGATAGTCTGCATACTGTGTCTAGTAGTTAGTGGTGGTAACACACTGTGGTGATTATTGGTGATAGTCTGCATACTGTGTCTAGTAGTTAGTGGTGGTAGCATACTATGGTGATTATTGGTGGTAGTGTGTCAGCATACTGTGCCTGGTTGTTAGTGATGGTAGTGTGTCAGAACACTGTGCTTGGTGGTTAGTGATGGTAGTGTGTCAGCATACTGTGGTGGTTAGTGGTTGTAGTGTGACAGCATATTGTGCCTGGTGGTTAGTAATGGTTGTGTCAGCATACTTTGGTGGTTACTGGTGGTAGTGTGTCAGCATACAGGAGGGGTTAGTGGTGGTAGTGTGTCAGCATACTGTGCCTGGTGGTTAGTAATGGTTGTGTGTCAGCATATTGTGTGTGTGTGTGTGTGTGTGTGTGTGTGTGTGTGTGTGTGTGTGTGTGTGTGTGTGTGTGTGTGTGTGTGTGTGTAGTCTTAGAGGTTCCGAATGACCTACTGTTCTCTTTTCTGTATAATGTTTTAAATATTCTTCCATTAGCTGCGTGTTAATATTTCTGTTAATATTTTTGGAGTGTTGACATTGAGGCACTGAAAGCTACTGCTTGTTGTTCTTGTTGTTCTTGTTGTTCTTGTTCTTGTTGTCGTTATTATTGTTGTTGTTGTTGTTGTTGGTGGTGGTGTTTTTGATGATAATTTTGGATATTTCTAAGCTCAGAAGAGTTATTCAGCACCTGGGTAATAGAAGGTAATTACATTTCACCCCTAGAATGGGAGGGTGGCTCCAGCTCCTTGCATCAAAAGACCGTAGTTAGTATTAAGGTTGGAAAGGGAGAGGCGTGCCCTTTATTGGCGAAGACGACGAGTAACAGTTCCTCAAATTTAGCAGGCTTTCTGAAGAACGAAAAATAATACCTTACCTAACCTAACTGCCTGGAGAACTAGATACATTTAGCTCAAATTGTATATATCATTCAGAATGCAGAGACAGAGGGAGCTAAAAACCTTGAATGAAACTGAGAAAACTCCAGAATACTTCTCTTTGTATACTAAATACAAATCACTGGTCAGTACCAAAAATGCTTCAGAAATAAAAACCAGTTATTCTCTAATAATTTTTGGTACTGAGTATGGAACCGATTTTTAAAATTGCCCATTGGTTCCACGGTATAAAAACTGGAGACCCAGGTCGGTTGTTGTTATCTATGTGCAGGGAAGTAGGGAGGGTGAATAAACTGCAAAGGGGAAAAAGATCTAGATTCAATTAATTGTTTAAAACATCCATGCAGCTTCTTATAGCCTCAATGCAAAATTTATTGCAAACATACATATATTTTTCCTTTAGCCAGTCGAGTGTTATCACGATCATATTTGTTTTCAGCACCTAAAAAAAAAAAAAGGTAATTCAAAATTTGTTGACCAATGTAATCAGCCTAAAGACTGACGATTGAAATGAGTTCTTCATGAATGTGACACAAAATGCTAGACATTTCCTTAATCTTCGATATAATACTATTCCCACTTGACTAAGAAGAAGCCATTAGTTGCATATTCACACACCCCAGGTACAGACTTGTGGAACTCTATGTTCATCAAGAATTGTGAGAAACTCTTCTCACGATCCATAAATATTCTATTGAGTTCAAGCTTAGACACTGGATTCATCCCACAGTCATTTACAGGCACTGATATTGCCCCATTCCACAAGGGTAGTAATAAAGCAATTGCAAACAACTATAGACCAATAGGCCTTACAACCCAAATTATCAAGATTTTGAATGGGTTTTAAGCAAGATTGCTAGTCGCTTAGAATCACAGCAGTTATACACCCCAGGTCAACATGAGTTCAGAACAGGTTGCTCGTGTATTTCACAATTGCTGGACCATTATGACAAGGTCATGAGTGCACTAAACGGCAAGCAAAACGCAGATGTAGTATACAACAACTTATAAAAGCCTTCGGTAAGGGCGATAATGGGATAAATGATCACAGGAGGTGTGCAAGAAGAACAGCTTGGGAGGTGGGCAGCTGGATATTTAACTTTCTAACAAAAACCCTAAGAGCAAAAGTAAACAGTGAAATCGGGATCTGCTACAGTGAAAAGTTATGTCCCCCAAGTCACGGTACAAGAATCTATAAGGGAGTGGCATCCACAGAAGACATAGCGACCTTCAAACTAATATAAACCAAGTCTTCCAGTAGGCTTCTGATAACAGTATGATGTTCAATGAGGTAAAATTTCAGTTACGTTACAGAAGAGTGAAGAAAAATAAAAACAAGAACGAAGAATAAGGCAAACCAAATAGAACGTAACTCAAATTTGAAATACCTGGTTATGAAAATTTTACATGATCTCACGTTCAATTAGCACAATGTTTTTATCGCAACTGCATGAAAAAACGATGATAGGCTGGATAACTAAAATTCAAAATGAGATGACAAGTAGATGACTCACCAAGTCACCTGTTCTCTCTCTCTAGGTTGGAATATTGCTGTATAGTAACCCCCCGTCCCCATCAAGACGGGAAAAATTGCTGAAATGGAAAGTGTACAGAGAACCTTCACAACTCACATAAACACAGTTATGTCCTTATTTACTGGAATTGCTACAAAGTCCCTAGAATTGTACTCATTAAAACGTAGGCGAGAAAGATGCATCATAATGTATATTTGGAAAATACTGGAAGGACTGGTTCCAAATGTGCACACTGAAATTTCTACTTGTGAACACAAGAGGCTTGATAGGCGGTGCAGGATACCTCTGATGATAGGCAGGGAAACAATGAGTACACTGAGAACTCATTAAATGTTAAGGAACACGACTCTTCAACATCCTTCCTTGATGCATAAGGGGGATTATCAACAAACGCCATCCTGTCTTCAAGAGGGAACTAGACAAACTCCTCAAAATAGTTCCTGGTCAAGCCAATTGTGGTGCATACGCTGGACTGCTGGTGGGGGAGGGGGGACCAACAGCGTGATCGATCAGGCCAACAACAAGGAGGCCTGATCAGAGACCAGGCTGCAGGGCCGATGACCCCAGGAAGCGACACCAGGGTGGGGTAGGCAGAATTGCCAGTATTATATTCCCGCCATTAATGAGCGATTGGATAGCGCTGACAAGTGGTCATTACACTTTGATGGAAAAATATTGGCCTATTACTTTCAAGATATTAGTAAAGAAAATTACCAACAATCATATATTTCAATAAAATTAAATTTTATAATAATAATAATAATAATAATAATAATAATAATAATAATAATAATTATAACGATAACAACACAGCTGCTGAATCATTATGACAAATTACGGAGGCGTTGGAAGAAGACCAAAACGCAGATGTGATTTACACAGATTCTGCAAAGGCGTTTGACAAATGCGATCATGGAGTGATAGCGCACAAAATGAAGGCCATGGGCTTTACGGGGAAGGTAGGCAGATGGATTTTCGGGTTCCTAACACAGAACACAAAAAGTAGTAGTGAACAGAGCAAGATCCAACATCAGCGAGGTAAAAGGTCATTGCCCCAAAGCACTGTCCTGGCACCTCTGCTGTTTCTCATCCTAATAGCAGACATAAATAAAAACACCCGGCACACTTTTGTATCATCATTTGCAGATGACACTAAAATAAACATGAAAGTCACTACGGTAGAGGACACTGAAAATTTACAGGAAGACATCAGCAGGGTTTTCCATTGGGCAGTGGAAAACAACATGACGTTCAATGTTGACAAGTTCCAGCTGCTTAGGTATGGAAAGAATGAAGAACTCAAAAGGAACACTATATACAAAACTCAAGAGAGCCACCAAACAGAACGAAAGGAACACGTAAAAGACCTGGGAATAATTATGTCAGCTGACCTTTCTTTTAAAGACCATAACAAGACAAAGATCACGACAGCCAGGAAGATGACGGGGTTCGTATTGAGAACTATCAAAACAAGGGAAATAATGCCATTGGTGACACTCTTCAAATCACTAGTGCTCCTTCATTTAGAATATTGCTCAGTACTGACGGCCCCTTTCAAAACAGGAGAAATATCAGAGCTGGAACAAATACAGAGATCGTTTACGGCTTACATTGAGCCAGTAAAGCACTTAAACTACTGGGAACGTCTTATGTCTTGAACATGTACTCATTGGAGCGAAGGAGAGAAAAATACATGATAATACATGTACCTGGAAAGTACTTGAGGGACTGATCCCAAATCTTAACACTGCCATAACAACATACTGGAGTGAAAGATATGGAATGAAGTGCAAAATAAACCCAGTGAGGAGCAGTGGTGCAGTGGAACAATAAGAGAACACTATATCAACATCCGGGGTCCCAGACTATTCAACATCATACCAGAAGATATCAGAAACACGGCTGGAACATGTGTAGAAGCCTTCAAGAGGAAACTGGACAAGTATCTTCAACAGGATGGATAATGAGAACTTTCAAAACGAGATATGCCAAGCCCATGATGATCCTTTTCAAATCACTTGTTCTCTCTAGGCTAGAATACTGCTGTACATTAACATCTCCATACAAAGCAGGTGAAATCGCAGATCTAGAGAGTGTACAGAGATCCTTTACTGCACGTATAAGTTCTGTCAAGCACCTTAACTACTGGGAACGCTTGGAAGCACTTGACTTGTACTCGTTGGAACGCAGGAGGGAGAGATATATCATAATCTACACTTGGAAAATCTTGGAAGGAATGGTCCCAAATCTGCACACAGAAATCACTCACTACGAAAGTAAAAGACTGGGCAAGCGATGCAAAATGCCCCCAATAAAAAGTAGGGGCGCCATTGGTACACTAAGAGAAAACACCATAAGTGTCCGGGGCCCAAAACTGTTCAACAGCCTCCCATCAAGCATTAGGGAAATTGCCAATAAACACCTGGCTGCCTTCAAGAGAGAGCTGGACAGATACCTAAAGTCAGTGCCGGATCAGCCGGGCTGTGGCTCGTACGTTGGACTGCGTGCGGCCAGCAGTAACAGCCTAGTTGATCAGGCCCTGATCCATCGGGAGGCCTGGTCATGGACCGGGCCGCGGGGGCGTTGATCCCCGGAATAACCTCCAGGTAACCTCCAGGTGCCAGATCAAGCAGGCTGTGATGGATATGTGGGGCAGTGGGCCTCCAGTAGCAACAGCCTGGTTGACCAGGCAAGCACCAGACGAGCCTGACCCATGGCCAGGCTCCGAGAGTAGTGAAACTCTCGACATTCTTCAAATGTAAGGTAACACCAACAATAATAAAAATCGCACTTCATATAAATGGAATTTAAGTGTTTTTTGTCGTTACTGTAGAGTAATAATTCTGAATTTTCCCGTCACGTTGTGGTTTTTGTATAAACAGTTATTCCATTGTCAGCGTTGAAGCGACGTGTAGCCCATGACGATAGCGACGACCTTGGTCTTAATGGCTCATTGTCAAAGACACGGCGCTGCTCCGACGACCCAGAGGTCGTCAGGGTAGCTAGGTGGATAGGGGAGGTTTAGTCGTGACGACTGTGGTTTATGACGGCCGGATAGTCGTGGCGGCTTGGTAGTCGTAACGGCCGGGTAGTTACCATGACCAGGTGGTCGTGATGACTGGGTAATGGTGAGAGATATTAGTGTTTTTTTCATGTGTATGATGTATATATGTTGTGCCGGATAGGCTTAAATAGCAACGCTTTTCTTGCCGAATAAGGCAAAAGAAAATTTGTGTATCCAGTAAATTCTCAAAAATCATTTTGAACCTAACGAAAAAAAAAAATATTTCATTGTTTGTTTATTTTTAAATTATTGTAAACTTAGATATGATAATTTTAGTTGGATTATGCTAAATAAAATTGCGCTTGTTATAATAAGGTTAGGTAAGTTTTCTAAGGCGCTTTTGGTACAAAATTATTATTTTTACAATAACGTAAATGAAAAAATATATCTTTAAAGTATAACAGAAAAATTTAGAAAGAATTTGATTTTAAATGAGTCCTTGTTAATTGACCAGTTTTACGTGTGTGTGTACTCACCTAGTTGTACTCACCTTGTTGTACTCACCTTGTTGTACTCACCTAATTGTACTCACCTAGTTGTACTCACCTAGTTGTACTCACCTAGTTGTACTCACCTAGTTGAGGTTGCGGGGCTCGAGTCCAAGCTCCTGGCCCCGCCTCTTCACTGATCGCTACTAGGTCACTCCCTCTGAACCGTGAGCTTTATCATACCTCTGCTTAAAGCTATGTATGGATCCTGCCTCCACTACATCGCTTCCCAAACTATTCCACTTACTGACTACTCTGTGGCTGAAGAAATACTTCCTAACATCCCTGTGATTCATCTGTGTCTTCAGCTTCCAACTGTGTCCCCTTGTTACTGTGTCCAATCTCTGGAACATCCTGTCTTTGTCCACCTTGTCAATTCCTCTCAGTATTTTGTATGTCGTTGTCATGTCTCCCCTATCTCTCCTGTCCTCCAGTGTCGTCAGGTTGATTTCCCTTAACCTCTCCTCGTAGGACATACCTCTTAGCTCTGGGACTAGTCTTGTTGCAAACCTCTGCACTTTCTCTAGTTTCTTTACGTGCTTGGCTAGGTGTGGGTTCCAAACTGGTGCCGCATACTCCAATATGGGCCTAACGTACACGGTGTACAGGGTCCTGAACGATTCCTTATTAAGATGTCGGAATGCTGTTCTGAGGTTTGCTAGGCGCCCATATGCTGCAGCAGTTATTTGATTGATGTGCGCTTCAGGAGATGTGCCTGGTGTTATACTCACCCCAAGATCTTTTTCTTTGAGTGAGGTCTGTAGTCTCTGGCCCCCTAGACTGTACTCCGTCTGCGGTCTTCTTTGCCCTTCCGCAATCTTCATGACTTTGCACTTGGTGGTATTGAACTCCAGAAGCCAATTGCTGGACCAGGTCTGCAGCCTGTCCAGATCCCTTTGTAGTTCTGCCTGGTCTTCGATCGAGTGAATTCTTCTCATCAACTTCACTTCATCTGCAAACAGGGACACCTCAGAGTCTATTCCTTCCGTCATGTCGTTCACAAATACCAAAAACAGCACTGGTCCTAGGACTGACCCCTGTGGGACCCCGCTGGTCACAGGTGCCCACTCTGACACCTCGCTACGTACCATGACTCGCTGCTGTCTTCCTGACAAGTATTCCCTGATCCATTGTAGTGCCTTCCCTGTTATCCCTGCTTGGTCCTCCAGTTTTTGCACCAATCTCTTGTGTGGAACTGTGTCAAACGCCTTCTTGCAGTCCAAGAATATGCAATCCACCCACCCCTCTCTCTCTTGTCTTACTGCTGTCACCATGTCATAGAACTCCAGTAGGTTTGTGACACAGGATTTCCCGTCCCTGAAACCATGTTGGCTGCTGTTGATGAGATCATTCCTTTCTAGGTGTTCCACCACTCTTCTCCTGATAATCTTCTCCATGATTTTGCATACTATACATGTCAGTGACACTGGTCTGTAGTTTAATGCTTCATGTCTGTCTCCTTTTTTAAAGATTGGGACTACATTTGCTGTCTTACATGCCTCAGGCAATCTCCCTGTTTCGATAGATGTATTGAATATTGTTGTTAGGGGTACACATAGCGCCTCTGCTCCCTCTCTCAATACCCATGGGGAGATGTTATCTGGCCCCATTGCCTTTGAGGTATCTAGCTCACTCAGAAGCCTCTTCACTTCTTCCTCGGTTGTGTGCACTGTGTCCAGCACATGGTGGTGTGCCCCACCTCTCCGTCTTTCTGGAGCCCCTTCTGTCTCCTCTGTGAACACTTCTTTGAATCTCTTGTTGAGTTCCTCACATACTTCACGGTCATTTCTTGTTGTCTCTCCTCCTTCCTTCCTTAGCCTGATTACCTGGTCCTTGACTGTTGTTTTCCTCCTGATGTGGCTGTACAACAGTTTCGGGTCAGATTTGGCTTTCGCTGCTATGTCATTTTCATATTGTCTTTGGGCCTCCCTTCTTATCTGTGCATATTCGTTTCTGGCTCTACGACTGCTCTCCTTATTCTCCTGGGTCCTTTGCCTTTTATATTTCTTCCATTCCCTAGCACACTTGGTTTTTGACTCCCTGCACCTTTGGGTAAACCATGGGCTCATCCTGGCTTTTTCATTATTCCTGTTACCCTTGGGTACAAACCTCTCCTCAGCCTCCTTGCATTTTGTTGCTACACATTCCATCATCTCATTAACTGGCTTACCTGCCAGTTCTCTGTCCCACTGAACCTCGTTCAGGAAGTTCCTCATTCCTGTGTAGTCCCCTTTCTTGTAGTTTGGCTTCATTCGTCCTGGCCTTCCTGCTTCTCCCTCCACTTGTAGCTCTACTGTGTATTCGAAGCTTAAAACCACATGGTCACTGGCCCCAAGGGGTCTTTCATATGTGATGTCCTCTATATCTGCACTACTCAAGGTGAATACTAAGTCTAGCCTTGCTGGTTCATCCTCTCCTCTCTCTCTTGTAGTGTCCCTTACGTGTTGGTACATGAAGTTTTCCAGTACCACCTCCATCATCTTAGTCCTCCATGTATCTTGGCCCCCATGCGGGTCCAAGTTCTCCCAATCGATCTCCTTGTGGTTAAAGTCACCCATGATCAGGAGCTTTGCCCTGCATGCATGAGCTCTTCTGGCCACTCTAGCCAGTGTGTCAACCATCGCTCTATTGCTCTCGTCGTACTCTTGCCTTGGCCTCCTGCTGTTCTGTGGTGGGTTATACATCACTGCTATTACCACCTTGGGACCTCCAGAGTGAAGCGTTCCCGCTATGTAATCACTTTCTTCTCCGCTGTCTCCTCTCTCCAGCTCATCAAAATTCCAGCGAATTGTTGATCAGCAATGCCACTCCTCCACCCCCCCTGTTCCCTCTGTCTTTCCTCAGGATTTGGTATCCCATTGGAAAGATGGCATCTGTTATCATACCTGTAAGCTTGGTTTCTGTGAGAGCTATGATGTCCGGTGATGCCTCTTTGACTCTTTCATGCCACTCCTTCCACTTATTTGTTATACCATCAGCGTTTGTGTACCATACCTTCAGTTTCCTTTCCAACACTGTGGTTTGTGGGGCCTGTGAGGGTGGGAGACCTGGTGGCATACTGTGGGATTCTATAGCTTGTGTGTGTTGGGATGGTGTGATAGGTTGAATGGTTCTGAGAATAGTTGTGTGTGTGCTTGCCCTTGCTGTTCTGTTCTGCTCTGACTGACCTCTGCTGGTTCCATCCTTGTCTCTTTTCCTAGCTCCTTTCGCTTTTTTGTCCTCTCCCTCAGCTGCTGTCATTCTGATTTTGTTCTGTCTCTGTCTAGGAACACCCTCTTGTACTCTTCCGAGTATTTCAATCGTGGTTTCTCTTGGAGGATCCTGTTCCGCACTGTTTCCGTCCTGAGAATCAGCTTGATTGGTCGGTTTCTTCCCTTCGAGTACCCCCCTATTCTCTGAAAATTTACAATCTCGTCCATCTCTTCACCTATTTCCGTGATGATTTTCTCAATCTCCTTACTTTCTTCCTGCTGCCTTTCAGTGTGTGTCCTTTCCTCTCTCTCCTGAAGCCCATGGATAAACACTGATTTTGCCCTTTCCTCCTCCCATTGCCTCACCCTCTGTGACTCTGGATCCTGCCTGTATGTGGTCAGTTTCTCCCTTGATTTTTCCAGTGGCTCTTGATAGCATGGTTGTGCCTCAGCATTCGACCTATCACCCTCTCCGTCTGCAACCAGCTGTTCTTCCCTTCCACTCCTTGGCTCTTTTTGGCAGGTTGATATGACCTTAGCATAATTCATAATTCCTTCCTTCCTGTTCGGCCTCGCAGCTTCATATGCTGTGTGTGTGTGTGTGTGTGTGTGTGTGTGTGTGTGTGTGTGTGTGTGTGTGTGTGTTTGTTTGTGTGTGTGTATATTTATAATTTACCCACACACGGACTGCATATACTATATTTATGGTAAACTCACGTTTATCACATCTAGGTCCTGAACCAACACGTTAATCTCTGAGTATACATTGTTCCATGGCCAAAAGTTCTGCACTTATTGTCCCTTAAAAAAATAAGTACCGATGCAAACAACCATACGACCTGTTTTTGTAATACTCATTTGTGCTAAATTGTTATCTGTTTACAATAATGTTTTACCACTGAATACTTCACTGCTTAGTTAATCTTAAGTTAATTTTAAGCCTGCCAGTAATGCTATGCATTCAAGTGGCTTTGGCATGCTGCATTTATCTGTATTCTTTTGTACTTCTCTGTATCATGTTCATATTGATAAATAAATAAAATTGGTTGTGGACATAAATGCGATGTCTCTCATACCGTGGAACACCAGGCATGTGATAGTTATTTCATCTCTAAAGAAATTTTGGAATACTTAACCTTTTGAAGGCCATCGCTCCTATCTAACACGCTCACGCATGCTTGCTGGAAGTCCAAGCCTCTCGCCCACAAAACCTCTTTTGTCCCCTTCAACCTTTTCGAGGACGACCTCTGCCCCGCGTTCCTTCCTCTAAAGATTAATACAATAACCAAGTCCTGCTACATTGTTCCATTCTCTCTATATGACCAAACTACCTCAACAGCCCGTCTTCAGCCCTCTGACTAATACTTTTAGTAGCTCCACACCTCCTCCTAATTTCCACACTACGAATGGGTCAGGCTCTTCTGGTGCTTGCCTGGTCAACCAGGCTGTTGCTGCTGGAGGCCCGCTGCCCCACATATCCATCACAGCCTGCTTGATCTGGCACCTGTTGAAGATACTTGTCCAGTTTCCTCTTGAAGGCTTCTACACTTGTTCTAGCCGTGTTTCTGATATCTTCTGGTAAGATGTTGAATAGTCTGGGACCCCGGATGTTGATACAGTGTTCCCTTATTGTCCCACCGCACCCCTGCTCCTCCCTGGGTTTATTTTGCACTGCATTCCATATCTCTATGTAATATTTACACCACACATTGCCCTTACACCTAGGCATAGGTCAATAATTTAACGGGCATCATTAGATAGCAAAATTATCAGTAGATAATGTACATTCGTCAGCAGTTAATGAAATGTGTACGAGCCGTGGTTTTGTACATACAAAGTTAATCAATCACTCGTGGCTGCTTAAACCTTATTTGATATTCTCAGTGAGACAGAACAGATAAGTCACCTGACTAGTTCTAAATATACACACACTCGTCTGACCATGCCAAGGACGAATATACTTACCCTTTCTTGACAATGTCGTTCATCATTATAGCTACTCTTGCTTCACGTCACACATCGATATGCCCACCTTGTGATGAATGGTTTGAAAAACCGACAAGTTGAAGATTGAGACACTTATGCAACATATGGGAATCTTTATTCAGGAAACGTTGCACCACACAGTGGCTTCATCAGTCCAATACAAAGGAGAAAGGCGTAAGGAGAGGAGGAGTTTGAGGTAATCAGTCCCTCAGCCTGGAGTCGATGTGTTCAGTCCATCAATCTTGTAGAATGGACTGAACACATCGACTCCAGGCTGAGGGACTGATTACCTCAAACTCCTCCTCTCCTTACGCCTTTCTCCTTTGTATTGGACTGATGAAGCCACTGTGTGGTGAAACGTTTCCTGAATAAAGATTCCCATATGTTGCATAAGTGTCTCAATGCCCACCTTCACCTCATCATGTCACTCGCCAAAATACCCACCTTCAACCCACTATGTCACTCAGTCATACTCCCACCCCTCACCCCACGTTGTCACCCACCTTGTCATCCACCAATACACCCACCTTCACTCCATCTTGTCACTCATTGTACCCACTCGTACCCCATTATAAGAGATGGTAATCTTCAAATATAAGTAACTTCAACTCTGATGAAAATAAACCTTTGAGGATCCTGTAGCTCATGAGACCTTAACGGAATATTTGACGATATCCTCACTACGCTGCTGTATTCTTCCAGCTCAGACTGACAGACCCCTCAAGGAAGGTTCCTTGATGTTGGTGAGGGGCTCTTGATTTAGGGAATTGGATCTGTGCTCCAGTTCCCCGAATTAAGCCTGAATGCCTTCCACATCCCCCCCCCCAGGCGCTGTATAATCCTCCGGGTTTAGCGCTTCCCCCTTGATTATAATAATAATAATCAGACTGACAGATCTGAACACCATGTGGCCCATCCTGTGTGATGAGAAGGGAAATATAGCTAGCGTCTGTTCTCACTACATTAGCACATTACTAATGAATCCACTTTTTGCTAAATAAAAATTCGGCAATGCCCAACCTCACCTACGTGTGACTTGTTAAACAGTCACACGTAGTTATAGGTCCCACCCAATGCATAGAAATCTTCTGTTCTTGACAGACTCTCCGCTGTAGCTTCATTTATTACATATACACTCTATATCAAGTCAGTTGTCTCATCTTAATGTTTTTATTAGTACCTGTATGCCTAGGCTGTTATCCTTACTCATAGGTTTATGGCTAATAATAACTGTGACAGCAATGAGGTGTCTTAATAATGGTGGTGATAATCATAATAGAACGAACGACGATAATGACGATGGTGATGAATGATAATGTATCTCTAAACATCATCTATGTATTACAGATTCAGCACTTGTGTGGAATATAGATGAATGATGAAGGCTCATCTGGTTGTAGTTCTGTGCGGGATGCTTGAGATCTCCTAACTACTCTCTCTCTCTCTCTCTCTCTCTCTCTCTCTCTCTCTCTCTCTCTCTCTCTCTGTCTTGTGAGATCCCTCACGTTTCTTCTTATATCACTAAGAAACACGACAAATAATACTTCCGTAAATATACATTAGAACACAATTGTATTCTAGCATTTTAATTCACCAGCTTAATTCGTCACACCTAGGGCTAGTAGCTCTTGTCTGAGGCCAGACTCTCCTGATGATCATCCGGATTGTGTTTCCAACCGCCAGCAAGCCCACAAGTCTACATAGTTTGGCTGATTGCATCACATACAACTGATTTTCCAGAATGTGTATATGAGTGTGTGATTTTCCAGAATGTGTATATGAGTGTGTGTATATGAGTGTGTGTATATGATTGTGTGGATCTGAAGGGTGTTACATCGGAACATAATCATAGTACATCAAAGAGATGGTAAATCCATTGCATTAATTCTTCTTTCTGAGTTAATTTTCGTCAACAACTGTCTGGCGGGGCGGATTCCTGAAGAAATTAAGCCTTTCTTTGTCAAGAGTTTCATTATGTGCGTTGAAAAAGGAGGATGAGGGAACCAGATCCAATCGCTGTTGGTAACACTCTTCGCCGTCTCGCTGCCGAAGAAGCAGCGAGAAACATTCGCGGAGAAGCCACCCGCTTGTTCCAGCCAAACCAATTGGGTTTCGGAGTTCTCTCACAGCAGTAAAGGAGCAGTTCATGCTGCAAGGGCCTACATCAGGGACTTACCAGAAGACAAGACCGTAGTTAAACTAGACTTCAGGGATGCTTTTAACCTGGTGAAAAGAGTATTGGCAGCTGGTCGAAAACAGTTCCACAGTCTTTTTCAATTTATTTCAGCTGGCTACAGCAAAAATTTAATTCTTTTATTTTGAGAGCATGAAATCACTATCAGAGAGTGTTTCTGTTTTGTATAGCAGAAGAGAAACACCCTCTAACACTACCTCACTGACACACTACCTCACTAACACTTTACCTCACTGACACTTTACCTCACTAACACTTTACCTCGCTAACACTTTACCTCACTGACACTTTACCTCACTGACACTTTACCTCACTAACACTTTACCTCACTAACACTTTACCTCACTGACACTTTACCTCACAACTATGTGAATTACTCACACACACACACACACACACACACACACACACACACACACACACACACACACACACACACACACACACACACGCACACACACAATCAACAAGTGTCTTTGACAATCAATAACTAACACAAGCCAAATAATAACATTATCATCTCAGAGAAATTAAGTTACTTAATATTTAACCTTCCTGTGTTAGTTAACAACCATTATGCAATAAACATTCCCTTATACAGTGGACCCCCGCATAACGATCACCTCCCAATGCGACCAATTATGTAAGTGTATTTATGTAAGTGCGTTTGTACGTGTATGTTTGGGGGTCTGAAATGGACTAATCTACTTCACAATATTCCTTATGGGAACAAATTCGGTCAGTACTGGCACCTGAACATACTTCTGGAATGAAAAAATATCGTTAACCGGGGGTCCACTGTATATCGAATGTAATCATTATAATTTAAAAAAATGAAAAATGTTGTAGAAGTCTCGGTATCGGCAGAAAATCAGCTGATGGTATCAATAACAATTTGGTATCGTCACAGTACTAACATATATAAATAGGGGACTGAAGGTAACCATGAAAGTGATTTTTGGTAAGAGTGGCTGGGCCCCCAAGTGAAACATGGGCTCTCCCACACGATATGTGTGCCCTCCAACACGGCAAACGAGCCCTCCAACACGACAAACGAGCCCTCCAACACGACAAACGAGCCCTCCAACACGACAAACGAGCCCTCCAACACGACAAACGAGCCCTCCAACACGGCAAACGAGCCCTCCAACACGACAAACGAGCCCTCCAACACGACAAACGAGCCCTCCAACACGACAAACGAGCCCTCCCACACGACACATAGGTCCCCCACACGACAAGTGGTCCCCCACTCTACAAGCCGTCTCCAGCCCAGCACAGCTGGCCCTCATCCGACACGGAATAGCCCCCATACGACACAGGGTAGCCTCCATCCAACACAGGGTAGCCTCCATACGACACAGGGTAGCCTCCATCCGACACAGGGAAGCCCCCATACGATGCAGGCGGCACCCGCTGGGATCCCAACACGACACAGGGGAACCCCCCACACGACGCATACGGCGTCTGGACCAACTCAATTAATCGCACCATCAAGGGACAACACAGAAAGAATGCTAATTAACCGGCGAGGGTCAAGGATGGAGATGAGAAGGAGGCGAGGTAGGAAAGGAGATGGTAATCAAGAAGCCGAGGATTAGGGCAGGAAGGAGGAAGAAGGAAGGCAGAGAGGTTGAAGAAGAGGAAGTGCGTGGAAAAATGGGGGTGAAGATGAAGAGGGAGACGAGGGCGTGGTTGTAAAAGAGAGAGAGAGAGAGAGAGAGAGAGAGAGAGAGAGAGAGAGAGAGAGAGAGAGAGAGAGAGAGAGATAGAGAGAGAGCGAGAGAGAGAGAGAGAGAGAGAGAGAGGATGAGAATGAGGAAAAGGAGTAGGTGGTTGTAAGAAATCAGGAAGAGAAAAACTAGCACTAGAATGAGAGAGAGAAGAGGAGAAAGATTAGGAGAATGAGAAAGGAGGAAAATAAAGATTAAACGAAGCAGGGCTTAAGCGAGGAAGGAGAAGGAATGAGGAAAGAAAACCAAATGGCGTTCTTGAATAAGAAAAGACGGAAACAAGACAGAGGGAAGACTGTGGAGTGTTACAGGAGGACTTAAGTATAAGTAGAGTACAAAAAACATGGAGTCCTACTCAGCAGCGAGTACTCAAGTGTCCAGTACATCCAGGTGCCTTTCTCCAGTACCTCTCAACCTCTGTCAGTACCCCTACATCACTGTCAGTACCCCTACATCACTGTCAGCACCCTTACATCACTGTCAGTACTCCTACATCACTGTCAGTACTCCTACATCACTGTCGATGTCTCTACATCACTGTCGGTGTCTCTACATCACTGTCAGTACTCCTACATCACTGTCATTTACCTTACATCACTTTCAATACGCCTACATCACTGTCATTACCACTACGTCACTGTTAGTACAACTACATCACTATCAGTAACCCTTTATCACTGTCGGTACCCTTACATCACTGCAAGTACCTCTACGTCATTGTCAGTACCACTACATCACTGTCAGTACAACTGCATCACTGTCAGTAACCCTACATCACTGCTAATACCGCTCATCACTGTAAGTACCACTACATCACTGTCAGTACCGCTACATCCCTGTCAGTACCGCTACATCACCGTCAGTACCGCTACATCACTGTCAGTACCCCTACATCACTGTCAGTACCCCTACATCACTGTCAGTAATCCTACATCACTGTCAGTACCCTTACATCACTGCAAGTACCCCTACGTCATTGTCAGTACCACTATATCACTGTCAGCACATCTACATCACTGTCAGTACCCCTACATCACTGTAAGCACCCCTACGTCACTGTCAGTACCACTACATCACTGTCAGCACAACCACATCACTTTCAGTACGTCTAGGACTTTGCCAGTGCGTCTGTACGGTTGTTAATACCTGTACACATGGGTCTACACAGTGAGGTACATAATGTGTAGGCCTAAATTAAGTCGATTTAAATGATTAAGGTAACTTTGTGAGTACGATGTATAGGCCTAATTTTGTAAACAGTTTAATGAAGCCGTTCTATACAATGTATAGACCTACAGTAAGTCTAGTTAAAAACGGAAAGTAACATCCTGAATACGATAAATAGGCCTAAGATTTCATTTGCTTACAATGTAGAGAATCTGACATATAGACCTAAGTATTTTTTTAAGTTAAAATTGACTCGTTGCATGGAAAGTATAGACCTATATCGACACAACAGTATAGCAGTATATCGACGCAACAGTATATCTGTTTAGCAGTATATCGACATAGCAGTATGTATCGACATAACAATATGTATCGACATAGCAGTATATTGATTGAGCAGTATATGGTGAGGTATATGGTATACAGAGATTATATCTGTGAAGCAGGAAGGTAGGGCCAGCACTGGCCTGGTCTTGCTGGTGTTATCTTGGGAAGATGCTGGTCACTCGCTCGCCTCTTATGGTCCCCTGTCTTCTGTTTCTTCCTCTCCTTCGTATTCCCCTCGTTTATTGTCAGTTTCTCCTTCTCTTCTTCTTCTTCGTCGTCTTCTTCTTACTCCTCCACGTGCCTCTCTCATTGACCGTTGCCTCTTCTCTACTTCTCTCCTAGCGGGGGTTATGTCTGAGGGCACTGTGTTTATCCGGTCTCTCTCTCTCTCTCTCTCTCTCTCTCTCTCTCTCTCTCTCTCTCTCTCTCTCTCTCTCTCTCTTTCCCTCTCATTTGTCTGTCTTGCGCTCTCTCTCGTCTCTCTATCCCTCTCTCTCTCACCCCTATCCTCCTCTTCCTCCTCGACCCTTTCCCGCCGGGTCCCGGATACTGACGTTATGGTTTGCGACGTCACAGTGCGTGATGAAGAGTTGCGACGTCACGGGCCCTCCCCACCAGGCCTCAACGTGCAGCCAGTGACGTCACGGAGCATGATGCCATTGTTGTGGCGTCACGGAACGTGATGTCATGGTTGTGACGTCACGGTCTCTCCCCCTCTTCCCAAGAGGAAACCGGCGGACGCTACTGTAAAGGCATACCCCAGGTATGCTTCAAGTGTGAAGAGGATATACGTGCACTTCATGACGTATCTGGCTAATAAGATATCCCTAAAGGGATACCTTTTAATTTCCTTTTTACATTACTTTCATGATAAAACTGTATAGCCTTGGGATATCTTTGTCTAACATTTGGAATAAAAAAATATTAGCAGAGAAATCAATAATGATAGTGAATATTTTAGGAAAGTAGTTAGAAGCCTGAATAGATCTATATTATTATTATTATAGATCTATAACCCACTATGATAACATGAACGTAGGTAAGTACGTTCAATGAGCAACGTGCAACGTGAACAGACTGACTGATGCTGTTGCAAGTACTTCTGTCAGTTTGGCAGACACACAGATGATGATCAGACTAAATGCAAAGTATATGGTCAGCCTTCTGGTCACTGTCTTGAACACTGTGATTAACTGTTCACTTGTTGAGGAATATAAAGACAGTATAATAAACTATGTGATTTGCTATAGTATCTTATTATTAAACATAAGATAGAAGAAATATTAATCAAGTCTCCTAAATTTGCTTAAAAGAGGATCCCAACAGGTGAAATATACATGTCAATTAATCTCCTAAGATTCTGTTTCCATATGGGTTATTATTAAGCATATATATATATATATATATATATATATATATATATATATATATATATATATATAATATATATAATATATATATATATTTTTATTTTATTATCACACCGGCCGATTCCCACCAAGGCAGGGTGGCCCGAAAAAGAAAAACTTTCACCATCATTCACTCCATCACTGTCTTGCCAGAAGGGTGCTTTACACTACAGTTTTTAAACTGCAACATTAACACCCCTCCTTCAGAGTGCAGGCACTGTACTTCCCATCTCCAGGACTCAAGTCCGGCCTGCCGGTTTCCCTGAATCCCTTCATAAATGTTACTTTGCTCACACTCCAACAGCACGTCAAGTATTAAAAACCATTTGTCTCCATTCACTCCTATCAAACACGCTCACGCATGCCTGCTGGAAGTCCAAGCCCCTCGCACACAAAACCTCCTTTACCCCCTCCCTCCAACCCTTCCTAGGCCGACCCCTACCCCGCCTTCCTTCCACTACAGACTGATACACTCTTGAAGTCATTCTGTTTCGCTCCATTCTCTCTACATGTCCGAACCACCTCAACAACCCTTCCTCAGCCCTCTGGACAACAGTTTTGGTAATCCCGCACCTCCTCCTAACTTCCAAACTACGAATTCTCTGCATTATATTCACACCACACATTGCCCTCAGACATGACATCTCCACTGCCTCCAGCCTTCTCCTCGCTGCAACATTCATCACCCACGCTTCACACCCATATAAGAGCGTTGGTAAAACTATACTCTCATACATTCCCCTCTTTGCCTCCAAGGACAAAGTTCTTTGTTTCCACAGACTCCTAAGTGCACCACTCACTCTTTTTCCCTCATCAATTCTATGATTCACCTCATCTTTCATAGACCCATCCGCTGACACGTCCACTCCCAAATATCTGAATACGTTCACCTCCTCCATACTCTCTCCCTCCAATCTGATATTCAATCTTTCATCACCTAATCTTTTTGTTATCCTCATAACCTTACTCTTTCCTGTATTCACCTTTAATTTTCTTCTTTTGCACACCCTACCAAATTCATCCACCAATCTCTGCAACTTCTCTTCAGAATCTCCCAAGAGCACAGTGTCATCAGCAAAGAGCAGCTGTGACAACTCCCACTTTGTGTGTGATTCTTTATCTTTTAACTCCACGCCTCTTGCCAAAACCCTCGCATTTACTTCTCTTACAACCCCATCTATAAATATATTAAACAACCACGGTGACATCACACATCCTTGTCTAAGGCCTACTTTTACTGGGAAAAAATTTCCCTCTTTCCTACATACTCTAACTTGAGCCTCACTATCCTCGTAAAAACTCTTCACTGCTTTCAGTAACCTACCTCCTACACCATACACTTGCAACATCTGCCACATTGCCCCCCTATCCACCCTGTCATACGCCTTTTCCAAATCCATAAATGCCACAAAGACCTCTTTAGCCTTATCTAAATACTGTTCACTTATATGTTTCACTGTAAACACCTGGTCCACACACCCCCTACCTTTCCTAAAGCCTCCTTGTTCATCTGCTATCCTATTCTCCGTCTTACTCTTAATTCTTTCAATTATAACTCTACCATACACTTTACCAGGTACACTCAACAGACTTATCCCCCTATAATTTTTGCACTCTCTTTTATCCCCTTTGCCTTTATACAAAGGAACTATGCATGCTCTCTGCCAATCCCTAGGTACCTTACCCTCTTCCATACATTTATTAAATAATTGCACCAACCACTCCAAAACTATATCCCCACCTGCTTTTAACATTTCTATCTTTATCCCATCAATCCCGGCTGCCTTACCCCCTTTCATTTTACCTACTGCCTCACGAACTTCCCCCACACTCACAACTGGCTCTTCCTCACTCCTACAAGATGTTATTCCTCCTTGCCCTATACACGAAATCACAGCTTCCCTATCTTCATCAACATTTAACAATTCCTCAAAATATTCCTTCCATCTTCCCAATACCTCTAATATATCTCTCAACATATAAGAGAAAATTTTAGAAAGGACTTAATTTTAAATGAGTTCTTGCTAACAGACCAATTTTACCTATTCGGCACGACATTATATATATATATATATATATATATATATATATATATATATAATGTCGTGCCGAATAGGTAAAATTGGTCTGTTAGCAAGAACTCATTTAAAATTAAGTCCTTTCTAAAATTTTCTCTTATATGTTGAGAGATATATTTTTTTCATTTATGTTAACGTAAAAATTAATAATTTTGTACCAAAAGAACCTTAGAAAACATATCTAGCCTTATTATAATAAGCACACTTTAATTCAGCATAATCTAACTAAATATATTTCAGATAAGTTTACAATAATTTAATAATAAACAAATACAGTGAAATATATTTTTTTCGTTAGTCTCAGAATGATTTTTGCGAAATTATTGCATACACAAATTTTCGCTTACCTTATTCGGCAAGAAGAGCGCTGTTATTTAAGACAAAATCGTAAGTTTTACCTATTCAGCAAGACACACACACACACACACACACACACACACACACACACTACACTGAAAGAGAGGGTACAGAGACGCAAGGAGGAACGAGAAGCAATGAAAATGAGCAGGACCCAGACACAGGAGGAAGGGCAAACACACCCCACAGAATCTCCCACCAAAAGACTCCACCCGCGACATTCCCAACGCAACTGAGCAACCTATACTACAACCCACTCACTGTTCCCTCTGCCACCAACCCCCATATCACAAACCTCACCCCAACAGCTGCCCCTTATGGGCATTCTGACCCCACCCCCATCAACACAAACCCCACCTACACCACAGCCCCATATAGGCCCCCACCAAGGCTCTCGCTCCCCCAACCCCAATATACTTGCATGACCACAATGATAGAAAAGAAACTAAAGGTTTGGTACACAAACGCGGATGGAATAACGAATAAACATGAGGAGTGGAATGAAAGAATCAGTGAAAAATCCCCAGACATCATAGCAGTCACAGAAACAAAACTCGCTGAGACAATAACAGGCACAATCTTCCCAACAGGATATCAGATCCTGAGGAAAGATAGAAGGAGTAGAGGGGGAGGAGGGGTTGCACTGCTCATAAAACACCAATGGGGATTTGAGGAAATGGAAGGCATGGACATGATTGGAGAAAGAGACTACATTGTAGGTACAATTCAGTCCGGAGAACATAAAGTAGTCATTGGAGTGATGTATAACCCACCACAGAACTGCAGGAGGCCAAGAGAGGAGTACGAAGAAAACAACAGGGTGATGGTGGACACACTGGCTGAGGTGGCAAGAAGAGCTCACTCGAGCAGAGCAAAGTTACTGGTAATGGGCGATTTCAACCACAGGGAGATCGACTGGGAAAACCTGGAGCCACATGGGGGTCCCGAAACATGGAGAGCCAAGATGATGGATGTGGTACTTGAAAACCTCATGCATCAACATGTCAGGGACACAACCAGAGAGAGAGGGGAGGATGAGCCAGCAAGACTGGATCTTGTGTTCACCCTGAGCAGTTCAGACATCGAGGACATCACTTACGAGAGGCCCCTTGGAGCTAGCGATCATGTGGTTCTGAGTTTTGACTATATAGTAGAGTTACAAGTGGAGAAGGTAACAGGAACTGAAGGGGACAGGCCAAACTATAAAAGGGGGGACTACACAGGTATGAGAAACTTCCTGCAGGAGGTTCAGTGGGACAGAGAAATGGTAGGAAAATCAGTAAACGAGATGATGGAATATGTGGCAACAAAGTGCAAGGAGGCAGAGGAAAGTTTTGTTCCCAAGGGAAACAGAAATAATAGGAAGACCAAAACGAGTCCTTGGTTTACCCGAAGGTGTAGGGAGGCAAAAACTAAGTGCAACAGAGAATGGAAAAGGTACAGTAGGCATAGGACCCAGGAAAACAAGGAGATTAGTAGAAGAGCCAGAAACGAGTATGCGCAGATAAGGAGGGAGGCCCAGCGACAGTATGAAAACGACATAGCATCGAAAGTCAAATCTGACCCGAAACTGCTGTATAGCCACATTAGGAGGAAGACAACAGTCAAGGACCAGGTGATAAGGCTGAGGAAAGAAGGTGGAGAACTCACAAGAAACGATCAAGAGGTATGTGAGGAGCTCAACACGAGATTTAAGGAAGTATTTACAGTAGAGACAGGAAGGACTCTGGGGGGACAGACCAGATGGGGACAACAACAAGGAATACACCAACAAGTGTTGGACGACATACATACAGATGAGGAGGAGGTGAAGAAACTGCTAAGGGACATCGATACCTCAAAGGCAATGGGACCGGACAACATCTCTCCATGGTTCCTTAGAGAGGGAGCAGATATGTTGTGCATACCACTTACCACAATCTTCAACACATCCCTGGAAACTGGGCAACTACCTGAGGTATGGAAGACGGCAAATGTAGTTCCCATTTTCAAAAAAGGAGACAGAAAAGAGGCACTTAACTATAGACCTGTGTCATTGACGTGTATAGTATGCAAAATTATGGAGAAGATTATCAGGAGGAGAGTGGTGGAGCACCTGGAACGGAACAGGAGTATAAATGCCAACCAGCACGGATTCACGGAAGGCAAATCCTGTGTCACAAACCTTCTGGAGTTTTATGATAAAATAACAGAAGTAAGACAAGAGAGAGAGGGGTGGGTTGATTGCATCTTCTTGGACTGCAAGAAGGCCTTTGACACAGTTCCTCACAAGAGATTAGTGCAGAAGCTAGAGCATCAGGCGCATATAACAGGAAGGGCACTGCAATGGATCAGAGAATACCTGACAGGGAGGCAACAACGAGTCATGGTACGTAATGATGTATCACAGTGGGCACCTGTGACGAGCGGGGTCCCACAGGGGTCGGTCCTAGGACCAGTGCTATTTTTGGTATATGTGAACGACATGACGGAAGGGTTAGACTCAGAAGTGTCCCTGTTTGCAGATGATGTGAAGTTAATGAGGAGAATTAAATCTGATGAGGACCAGGCAGGACTTCAAAGAGACCTGGACAGACTGGACACCTGGTCCAGCAAATGGCTTCTCGAATTTAATCCTGCCAAATGCAAAGTCATGAAGATAGGGGAAGGGCACAGAAGACCACAGACAGAGTATAGGCTAGGTGGCCAAAGACTGCAAACCTCACTCAAGGAGAAAGATCTTGGGGTGAGTATAACACCGAGCATGTCTCCGGAAGCACACATCAATCAGATAACTGCTGCAGCATATGGGCGCCTGGCAAACCTGAGAACAGCATTCCGACACCTTAGTAAGGAATCATTCAAGACACTGTACACCGTGTATGTCAGGCCCATACTGGAGTATGCAGCACCTGTTTGGAACCCGCACTTGATAAAGCACGTCAAGAAACTAGAGAAAGTACAAAGGTTTGCAACAAGGTTAGTTCCGGGGCTAAGGGGAATGTCCTATGAAGAAAGATTAAGGGAAATCGGCCTGACGACACTGGAGGACAGGAGGGTCAGGGGAGACATGATAACGACATATAAAATACTGCGTGGAATAGACAAGGTGGACAAGGACAGGATGTTCCAGGGAGGGGACACAGAAACAAGAGGCCACAATTGGAAGTTGAAGACACAAATGAGTCAAAGAGATAGTAGGAAGTATTTCTTCAGTCATAGAGTTGTAAGGCAGTGGAATAGCCTAGAAAATGACGTAGTGGAGGCAGGAACCATACACAGTTTTAAGACGAGGTTTGATAAAGCTCATGGAGCGGGGAGAGAGAGGGTCTAGTAGCAACCGGTGAAGAGGCGGGGCCAGGAGCTAGGACTCGACCCCTGCAACCACAAATAGGTGAGTACATATAATATATATATATATATATATATATATATATATATATATATATATATATATAGATATATATATATATATATATATATATGTCGTGCCGAATAGGCAGAACTTGCGATCTTGGCTTAAATAGTAACGCTCATCTTGCCATATAGGACAAGCGAAAATTTGTGTATGCAATAATTTCGCCAAAATCATTCTGAACCTAACGAAAAAAAATATATTTCATTGTGTTTGTTTAGTATTAAATTACTGTAAACAAATCTAAATATATTTAGTTGGGTTAGGCTAAAATAAATTGTTCTTGTTGTAATAAGGTTAGGTAAGTTTTCTAAGATTCTTTTGGTACAAAATTATAAATTTTTACATCAGCATTAATGAAAAAATATATCTTTAAACGTATAAGAGAAAATTTCAGAAAGGACTTAATTTTAAATGAGTTCTTGCTAATTGACCAGTTTTACATATTCGGCCCGACATATATATATATATATATATATATATATATATATATATATATATATATATATATTATTTGGTACGATTTGAGTATAGGACGATTGAAGAATTGCGGCACAATTTATATAACACGTTGTCTGATGAATATAACACCGTTCAGCGGCCCCCTTGTTGTGGTTCAGCTGGGGAGACCTCCCACCGTCCCCCCCCCCCGACACCACCCCACAATCCTAGCATCCGTACTTCATACGTGTCCAGTCCAACTTCTCTACTACAAGCCTGTGATTGTGAATTGTGTTTTGATCCTTTAATTGCTATATCTTGTATCTACCAAGCAATCATGACACCCAGTAAGCATATCAATGTTGCTCAAAGTGGCAAGAAAAGGTGTCAACATTTAAGTCTTAGAATTAACGAAGGAAACAAAGATATTAGACAAGACATCCTGTGGCCATAATGAAGTGTTACTTTGTACACATAAAAAAAGGTAAACATAAGTTTGTGTGACTGACTTACTGACTGACTGACTGACTTAGTGACTGACTGAGTGACTTGACTGACTTACCGAATGATTTGACTGACTTACTGAATGATTTGACTGACTTAACTGAATGGCTTGACTGACTTGCTGAATGACTTGACTGACTTACTGAATTATTTACTGAATAAACTGGTGTGATGTAGTTCAGCTGGGCTTGTGAGGTCTCTAGGGAGACCTAATTTAACCAATTATATGGTCACACCTTGCCTTGGCAAACGTCTGTAGCCACGCCCACGTCTGAGGTCTTTTGTTCTTGACGGCGTAAGACCTAGGCGTCAGGTCGTACACGTGGTTGTGGAGGGTGCTTCGACCACCATAAAAGCCCAAGGAAGAGCATGATCAGGAGATTCGAGCGGAGCTGCTGCTGGGGTGCAGAGCTCCTGAGCAGAGATTCGAGCGGAGCTGCTGCTGGGGTGCAGAGCTCCTGAGCAGAGATTCGAGCGGAGCTGCTGCTGGGGTGCAGAGCTCCTGAGCAGAGATTCGAGCGGAGCTGCTGCTGGGGTGCAGTGCTCGGGAGAAGCTGCTGAAGTCTCTGGAGGAGACTGTTGGAGGCATTGGGCAGAGTACTGGCTTGGCGCAGTACTCGTGCTGTGTAGGTCTTGGGACCTGTGGCTTAGTTCCTGTAGTGAACTGTCCTCTGTACTATATTGTAAGTTATATTCATTCTCGTCAAGTTGATTGTGCTCCCTGTCTCACTGCTTATACATACCATCCCATTTATCTAAACCACAATAATGTTCTCCTGTTCCCAAATATATTATTGTACAAGGACTTAATAATAAACTGTTTGAGTAGAATAGTAATATTCACTGTCCCCGTTATTTATTCATTAGTTTATTTCAGTTAAAGTAGTGAGAGGGTGAGTAGTGTGGAGTGGTGGGTAGAGTAATGAGAGGTGAAGTTGTAGTCACCAGTGACCTCACATTACCTACCTACCTACCTCCGCACTCATCCCTCCTACTGCCTCGCCTCTCCCCTACCTTCTGACTCCCTCCTCTTACCCCCATATCCCCCTAATCATTCCCCCCTACATGACACTGGCTGACTTACTAAACGACATGACTGACTTACTGAATGCCTTGACTGACTTACTGAATGACTTGACTGACTTACTGAACAACTTGACTGAATTACTGAACGACTTGACTGATTTACTGAATTACTTGACTGACTTATTGAATCAGACTGACTTACTGAATTACTTGATTGACTGAATGACAAAGTTAGACACTCCAGTACAACCATTAACTTCAGTACCAGAACCTCTACCATCCACCTCAGACCAGTACCACACCATAACCAGTACCACACCATAACCAGTACCACACCATAACCAGTACCACACCATAACCAGTACCACACCATAACCAGTACCACACCATAACCAGTACCACACCATAACCAGTACCACACCATAACCAGTACCACACCATAACCAGTACCACACCATAACCAGTACCACACCATAACCAGTACCACACCATAACTCTCCTCTCTCTTAACAATCATCCACAAACACCAGCACCCACAATTTAAGGTAAGAAATACTATTATTTGTGTTACATTTGTAGTCTTAAGCAGTAAAAACAACATAATACATCACAACAATGAACTGCAATTACATATTCACTTTTATTTTTGTAAGATGTGGAGGCCTAAAAAAATGTTGTTTGGCTTTTTTGGGGCTCTCAGGAACGTAACCCTATTTTTTCCATAAGTTCTTCAGTTCATCTAACACGGTTTTACCTAACACGGTGTTTTCAGGAACGTAACTTCGGTGTTAAATAACGGTCTACTATATATATATATATATATATATATATATATATATATATATATATATATATATATATATATATATATATATATTATATATATATATATATATATATATATATATATATATATATATATATATATATATATATATATATATATATACATACACTTATATACAAGTGAGTATAAAACGAAAGCCTGTAATTGTTTTACATGATGGTAGGATTGCTGGTGTCCATTTTTCTGTCTCATAAACATGCAAGGTTTCAGGTACATCTTGTTACTTCTACTTACACTTAGGTCACACTACACATACATGTACAAGCATATATATACACACCCCTCTGGGTTTTCTTCTATTTTCTTACTAGTTCTTGTTCTTGTTTATTTCCTCTTACCTCCATGGGGAAGTGGAACAGAATTCTTCCTCCATAAGCCATGCATGTTGTCAGAGGCGACTAAAATGCTAGGAGCAAGGGGCTTGTAACCCCTTCTCCTGTATACATTACTAAATGTAAAAAGAGAAACTTTTGTTTTTCTTTTTGGGCCACCCTGCCTTGGTGGGATACGGCCGGTTTGTTGAAAAAAAAATATACAAGACAAGCCACGGGGGGTGGAAATCTTTAGCTCAAGTACTTTCACACCTCTCATTGCGTCATCAGGAGCTATGCAATGCTGCAACACTGCAACTGAAGCAGGGGAAATTTTCTCAGTGTATGTCAGTGCGGGTGTGCCACCGGCCACAGCTTCTCTCCTCTTCCCTTCTGAGAGAAGCTGCGGCCGGTGACACACCCGCACTGCATTACTCTGAGAAAATTTCCCCTGCTTCAGTTGCAGCCTTGCAATATTGCATAGTTTCTGATGACGCACTGATAAGTGTGAAAGTACTTGAGCTAAAGATTTCTAACCCCCGTGTCTTGTCTTGCATAGTTAATATCGTCTGTCTGCGATTGTCTGTGCATATATATATATATATATATATATATATATATATATATATATATATATATATATATATATATATATATATTATATATGGGTGTGTGTGTGTGTGTGTGTGTTTGTTCGTGCGTTGTAAATCACCGATCTTACAAACATTGATTCCTAGTCTTGATCGTGCCTGCTATGTAGTTATTTGGCTCGTTATCCTGCTCGTCTTCACTTCCCTTATCTCATAAATATTTCTTAAGTATTTGAGATTCTTGTAGGGATAGCGCATCCGTAACTTCTGCAAGTGATTTTTCTCCTTGAGACTATTGATGTTGGAGATTGTCTCTAATATTTATTCATTCTATTTGTTAATCTTAATTTTTCATGTCTTGATATTTTAACTGTTTGAGATTCTTATCTATTATCGTGTTCCAGTCTGCAGTGTTCTAGTTTCTTGTCCTTTGACTTTGTATCAGGAAGATAGGCGAGGATGACTGGGTAGAGAAGAGAGGATTATGGGAGTTTGGGTAAGGTCTTTCATTGGATGTTGTGTGCATAAATAGGAGGGTCCCGAGTTATAGAATTAGGTGGGAGAGGGAACGATATGTGCTCTTGTTATCGAGTTCTTTTCGTGTGGGAAACAAGACTGGTACTTGAGGTAGGATTGCTGAGGGTTTGACCCAGAAGTGGAGATTTTTAGAGGCTGAGATTACTCTCTTCTTATCGCATCTAATTTCTCCCTGTGTGCATCAGTATTGTTCTCATTCCTTCAGCTATTTCCTGTCCTTTTCTGTTCTGTCCCGATCCAGATACACAGTTACACAGAGTAAAAGCTTGTCATTGCCTTTAGATCTTGTCTCGTGCTACTTCGAGGATCACTGGGATTGAAAAGTGTGTATATATGTGTGTGTGTGTGTGTGTGTGTGTGTGTGTGTGTGTGTGAATGTGTGTATGTGTGTGTGTATGAATGTGTGTGTGTGTGTACTCACCTAATTGTGTGTGTGTCTGTCTGTGTATGTATGTGTTTGTGTGTCTTGATATGTTTTTTATGCACTTCGTGTTGAACTATTAATCACCAGCACAAGGTTGGCGCAGTTCGTTGTTTCTGGCAACGTGTTGTGATTAGCGATGATAGTTTGAGTCTTACGTTCGCACGTGAGGTGTAGAGAACGCTCACCGTAGCGCTGCTCGGGTCATGGTGGCACACTTACCGCTCACGGTGATTCTTTCCAAACTGTGGGGTATTTTTTTATTTATATCGTAATTAATTTTATAAAATCAGCCTCATAAGTGTACAAACTTACATGTCTCAAAATCTCTATCGTATTATTACGAAGAAAATAAAAATAATTACGTCTATTCTGTATATCATACGTCTGTATTTTTAGTGGTAAATAATTCTAGAGATAAGCACGTGTGTGTATGTGTGTGTGTGTGTGTGTGTGTGTGTGTGTGTGTGTGTGTGTGTGTGTGTGTGGTGTGTGTGTGTGTGTGTGTGTGCATGTGTGTGTGGTGTGTGTAATAGAAGTAGTAACTAGTTGTCAGTGGCACTTGTCTATAGACACTTGGCTTTTTTTTGGCGTGTGTGTGTTCACTCACCTTTTTTGTGGTTGCAGGGAGTCGGGTCTTAGCTCCTGGCCTCACTTCTACACTGTGTGTGTGTGTGTATGTGTGTATGTGTGTATGTGTGTGTGTGTGTGTGTACTCACCTATTTGTACTCACCTATTTGTGGTTGCAGGGGTCGAGTCCTAGCTCCTGGCCCCGCCTCTTCACCGGTTGCTACTAGACCCTGTCTCTCCCCGCTCCATGAGCTTTATCAAACCTCGTCTTAAAACTGTGTATGGTTCCTGCCTCCACTACGTCATTTTCTAGGCTATTCCACTGCCTTACAACTCTATGACTGAAGAAATACTTCCTACTATCTCTCTGACTCATTTGTGTCTTCAACTTCCAATTGTGGCCTCTTGTTTCTGTGTCCCCTCCCTGGAACATCCTGTCCTTGTCCACCTTGTCTATTCCACGCAGTATTTTATATGTCGTTATCATGTCTCCCCTGACCCTCCTGTCCTCCAGTGTCGTCAGGCCGATTTCCCTTAATCTTTCTTCATAGGACATTCCCCTTAGCTCTGGAACTAACCTTGTTGCAAACCTTTGTACTTTCTCTAGTTTCTTGACGTGCTTTATCAAGTGCGGGTTCCAAACAGGTGCTGCATACTCCAGTATGGGCCTGACATACACGGTGTACAGTGTCTTGAATGATTCCTTACTAAGGTGTCGGAATGCTGTTCTCAGGTTTGCCAGGCGCCCATATGCTGCAGCAGTTATCTGATTGATGTGTGCTTCCGGAGACATGCTCGGTGTTATACTCACCCCAAGATCTTTCTCCTTGAGTGAGGTTTGCAGTCTTTGGCCACCTAGCCTATACTCTGTCTGTGGTCTTCTGTGCCCTTCCCCTATCTTCATGACTTTGCATTTGGCAGGATTAAATTCGAGAAGCCATTTGCTGGACCAGGTGTCCAGTCTGTCCAGGTCTCTTTGAAGTCCTGCCTGGTCCTCATCAGATTTAATTCTCCTCATTAACTTCACATCATCTGCAAACAGGGACACTTCTGAGTCTAACCCTTCCGTCATGTCGTTCACATATACCAAAAATAGCACTGGTCCTAGGACCGACCCCTGTGGGACCCCGCTCGCTCGTCACAGGTGCCCACTGTGATACATCATTACGTACCATGACTCGTTGTTGCCTCCCTGTCAGGTATTCTCTGATCCATTGCAGTGCCCTTCCTGTTATATGCGCCTGATGCTCTAGCTTCTGCACTAATCTCTTGTGAGGAACTGTGTCAAAGGCCTTCTTGCAGTCCAAGAAGATGCAATCAACCCACCCCTCTCTCTCTTGTCTTACTTCTGTCATTTTATCATAAAACTCCAGATGGTTTGTGACACAGGATTTGCCTTCCGTGAATCCGTGCTGGTTGGCATTTATACTCCTGTTCCGTTCCAGGTGCTCCACCACTCTCCTCCTGATAATCTTCTCCATAATTTTGCATACTATACACGTCAATGACACAGGTCTATAGTTTAGTGCCTCTTTTCTGTCTCCTTTTTTGAAAATGGGAACTACATTTGCCGTCTTCCATACCTCAGGTAGTTGCCCAGTTTCCAGGGATGTGTTGAAGATTGTGGTAAGTGGTACGCACAACATATCTGCTCCCTCTCTAAGGACCCACGGAGAGATGTTGTCCGGTCCCATTGCTTTTGAGGTATCGATGTCCCTTAGCAGTTTCTTCACCTCCTCCTCATCTGTATGTATGTCGTCCAACACTTGTTGGTGTATTCCTTGTTGGTGTCCCCATCTGGTCTGTCCCCCCAGAGTCCTTCCTGTCTCTACTGTAAATACTTCCTTAAATCTCATGTTGAGCTCCTCACATACCTTTTGATCGTTTTTTGTGAGTTCTCCACCTTCTTTCCTCAGCCTTATCACCTGGTCCT
>NC_091304.1:47138292-47200792 GCF_038502225.1 Cherax quadricarinatus
TTTTCACTAAGGCATTTGAGGAGGTAGATCATGGTAATGAATATGATATTGTGTATATGGACTTTAATAAGGCTTTTGATAGAGTCCCACATCAGAAACTATTCAGGAAAATTAAGGCACACGGAACAGGAGAATTTTTTCCTGGATAGAGGCATGGTTGACAGATAGGCAGCAGAGAGCACTGAGTTTGCGTAAATGGGAAGAAATCAGAGTGGGGAAGCGTCACGAGTGCTGTTCCACAGGGGCCATTGTTGGGCTCCTTGCTATTCACAATCTACATAAACGACATAGATGAGGGAATAAATAACAATATAAGCAAGTTTGCCGATGACACTAAAAAAGGCCGTTGAATTCATTCTGACGAGGACATTAGAGCACTCCAGGAAGATTTGAATAGACTGATGCAGTTTAACAGAGACAAATGCAAAATTCTAAACAATGGACAGGAAAATTACTATGCCACATACTCACTAAATAATGTACATCTTAATATTACTAATTGCGAAAAGGATTTGGGAGATCTGGTTAGCAGTAATCTAAAACCAAGACAACAGTAATCTAAAACCAAGACAACAGTACATAAATGTTCACAATAAAGCGAACAAAATCCTTGGCTTCATATCAAGAAGCATAAATAATAGGAGTCCTCAGGTTGTTCTTCAGCTCTATATATACTTGGTTAGGCCTCATTTAGATTATGCTGCGTAGTTTGGTCATCGTATTACAGAATGGATATAACTGCACTGGAAAACATACAAAGGAGGATGACAACGTTGATCCCACGTATCAGAAATCTTCCCTATGAGGATAGACTGAGGTCCCTGAATCTGCACTCTCTAGAAAGGCGTAGAATTAAGGGGGATGTGATTGAGGTGTATAAATGGAAAACAGGAATAAATATAGGGAATGTAAATAGCGTGCTAAAAATATATAGCCTAGACAGGACTCGTAGCAATGGTTTTAAGTTGGAAAAATTCAGATTCAGGAAGGATATAGGAAAGCACTGGTTTGGTAATAGAGTTGTAGATGAGTGCAACAAACTCCCGAGTACCGTCATAGAAGCTAAAACGTTGTGCAGTTTTAAAAATAGGTTAGATAAATACATGAGTGGGTGTGGGTGGGTGTGAGCTGAACCTGACCAGCTTGTGCTCCTTCCTTAAGTGGATGTGATCTGACCTGACTAGGTAGGGTCATAAGTTTAAGCCAGTAAGAGAATTGGACCTGCCTCGCATGGGCCAGTAGGCCTGCTGCAGTGTTCCTTCTTTCTTATGTTCTCATGTTCTTAAAAGTGACCTGTCCTATTATTATAATTTCAGCGAGTAGTTTACGCCAAATAATCCAGGCAGAGCAGCCAATGTTAACGTAGAGAAATTCTGAAACAGTTGACTACGGTATATAAATATCTACAGAATAGTTGTCCATACGCAGATTGTGCACAAAAAAATGTGCATGCAATGGTATCGAATAAATAAAAAATATGGATTGTCTTTACTCAGTTCCTCCCTTTTTTAATATTCGTTGCTAGGGTCACCTGGCTGGATCACCTGGCTGGATCATCTGGCTGGATCACCTGCCTGGATCACCTGGCTGGATCACCTGGCTGGATCACTTGGCTGGATCCTCCTCGGAAGAAGTGTGCGCGTTCAGTGTCACGACTAAGATATAAAATTTAATTAAAGGTGGAAGTTTTCTCCCTTAACAAAAAAAAAAAAAGAATTCCCAGGGAATCGTCTGTTTTTTTGTCTCATAACTTCAGCATCATTAAAAATAAGAATATAATTATTGCAGCTTACACCGCTTTCTCAATTTTTACCTCAAGTTATAACAAAGACAGTAATGGAACTTCAACCGGAAACTTTTCCAGAGAGGAAAGGTGAAGGTGCAGTCTTGCAGTATCATCCTGTTTGTTTGTATTGCTCTCCAGCAGAAATTAATACGTCAGATGCACAACTGCGATTTATGAAAGCAAATCGTTATTCCCAGCTGATGCAGATGCATTATATTTGAAGAGATCCAGGAAACCTGGTTGACTGGACTCGTTTTAGAGGTTAGAAACTCTGCACTTTGATAGATCTACGGGAATACTGTTTTTTTTTTTTTTGGGGTGGGGGAGGGGAATCAAATCGTGATGTGTTTATCTCTAGACAGTTAAAACGCGAGTTACGTTAATTTGGTTTAGCTTTGATAAGAAGGGACTAATATTTTAAAATAGCCTTTAATATTTGTAGTTTAATATTTACAGTCGTTTTACCAGAACAGTTATTGCCGTTGTCAGAATCATTCGTTGAATCATTGCTTCTAATTACTTCATTCCCATGACAACACTTTGTAAAAAGTTTTGATTGAAAGTCATACGAAGCCCTACACGAACTAATAGTTCCAGTCATATGAGGCTTCGAATCCCTTTGTTTTACTCCGTCATTCTTCAAATTATATAATTATGTGCCTATCTTCAATTTATGTAATTATGTGCCTATCTTCAAATTATATAATTATGTACCTATCTTCAAATTATATAATGAACCTATCTTCAAATTATATAATTATGTGCCTATCTTCAAATTATGTAATTATGTACCTATCTTCAAATTATATAATTGTGTACCTATCTTCAAATTATATAATAATGAACCTTTCTTCAAATTATATAATTAAATCCTATCTTCAAATTATATGATAATGAACCTATCTTCGAATTATATAATTATGTGCCTATCTACACAGCTGAAACGAAAGTATTCATCTTGTAGCCCTCGTATTAATCCCCAGTAAATTTTACTTATCCTTTACCAATTTTTATGGTTATTCCAATTTTTAATTACTCAATCCAAATTATTATTCAAGTGTTAACCTCTGGCTGATCATTCGAGTAACCTGCATCTTTCATCTGCTAATTACCTCACAAGCTCTTAGTTATCACTTAACCACCAGACATACCAGCCATTCACTACTGTGATTAATTCTTAACTCGCTCTTGCACTAATGAATCCCTAACTCATCCTCTAATGAATCCCTAACTCATTCTCTAATGAATCCCTAAATCACATGTGTTCTAATGATATTTCAGCTCGACTTTCATGTAGGTATTCAATGAAGTATGAAAAAATGTGGTTTAACTCAGTATGAAAGAAAAGTAACGATTGGAAATGGGGTTGGAAAAGACAGGTCATGAAAGGTGAAAAGGAAGTTACAAAATGGAAATGAGGTAGAAGGGAAAGAGTAAGAGGTGAAGTAGATAATTTGTCTAAGGAGGAGAACCCACTTGTTAAGCTGAGTGGGAAAATAAGTCTAATGGGAATCGCTCTTCGAATTCTCCTTTTGAGCGGTTGTATTCTTTTTCTTTGTGAGCTTTTGTCTAGCAGGATGTGTATGTGTGTGTGTCTATCTATCAGAGATCAGAGACACTAATGATTGTGAAGGCCAGAGAGCCTTAGCGGGCGAGGCAGGCCAATCGTTGCATAAACACAAAGAGACTTTTAATAGGATCCAATTTAGAGGCGAGGCAATGCATGTGAGAGGGCGAGGTGATAATAAGTAAGGATATGCTGGCGACGCGTTTTTCTGTGAGCTGCAAGTATAATACGGGAGTGGGCAGGTCTGGCGCCCAGTGGTTATATCATCTCTGCTGTGACTACTGCAGGACCTGGCACCCAGCAGTTATGCAACTTCTGATCAGATTGCTGCAAGTTCTGGACTCGAACTGCTGTGCCACCCTTGGTCTGGGTATTGCAGTACAAATAACTGCGAGTACAAATAATAATTACAGTGCGTATCTCGCGTTTAGTGGAAAGGAAGGATCGGACATACACTATTTGTATTGAATGATCCATATGGGTTTATTGCCTCACATATAATAATAATAATAATGATAATAATAATAAAAATAATAATAGCTGTAATAATAATAGCAATAATAATAATAATAATGACTTATTATTATTGTTAATTCTTCTTCTTCTTCTTTTCCTTGTTGTTGTTGTTGTTGTTGTTGTTGTTGTTGTTGTTGTTGTTGTTGTTGTTGTTGTTGTTGTTGTTGTTGTTGTTGTTGTTCTTCTTCTTCTTCTTCTTCTTCTTCTTCTTCTTCTTCTTCTTCTTCTTCTTCTTCTTCTTCTTCTTCTTCTTCTTCTTCTTCTTCTTCTTCTTCTTCTTCTTCTTCTTCTTCTTCTTCTTCTTATTATTATTATTATTATTTTTATTTATTTATTTATTTATTTATTCGACTGCTTTGATTAGCGTCACATGCAAGCATCAAATATTTCAGTCTGGTATGTTTGTAAACACAATCATACACAGCCGTTGTAACCGACTGTTCACACACTCCCATTTGCTCATGACGGCTGTCCAAATACTCCCACTTACTCATGGCAGTGCATTCAAGCATTCCAGTGTACTCATGACGTATTCACACACACCCTTGTACTCATAACGGCACAGCTAAACGTACCCATGTCATGGAATGTGAATTATAAGCAGTCTGGAAATCTTATTAACGAAGACCAAACTTTTAAAATCCATAGAAAGTAATGGGAATTGCAAAAGTATAAAAAAAAAAGCAGATTGAGAACGCTGAGAGAGATGTGGATGACATCCGTCGTGTTAGATACGCCTGTCGCACCCATAACACCAATAATGCTAACGTTAACCACCGTAATTAACAACAATATCACGTGGATTGGTCAAGAGCCAAGCTAGTAAATTTCATTTATAGAAATAACAGAAAAGGTTTAGAATCGACTCTCATGGGTAACACACACACACACACACCATCGTCCAGGACCAGGGTAGTTTACACCTGGTAACATCAGTCTCGCTGGTGGTCAGCATATATAACCTCCCATGCGTCCTCACTCTGCTTATTTATACATACATTTCTCATTATTCTCTGAGTACTTAAAATAGCAAAATGTCATATTGCATAGTCTCCATATTTTTATCGAGATTTCATATTGCATATATTATCCATACTTTTATTAAGTCTCTTCCTGTTTGTTCATATTTCTTAACTCCCACGTACTTATAACAGCATAACCAAACACCACCATAAACACATGACAGGGTATCCAGAGACTACTATATATTCACACCCAATTGTGCATTCAGGTATCGCATGTATTCATCCATATATGAACGCGTATTCGAACACGGACATTCCTTTGTATATGACAACGTATATAACGTTCCATCGAGCACCTGAATGTATTTATATATGACACACATGTTAGCATATATGACTAGCGTGGTCAAACAAATTAATGTACTATAGCATGAGTTGAGAGATGAGCTGTGGTCCACTGAGGATGGCTGGCCAACCATTAGCTGGCCTTGAGGAAAGCTTTTGCTTTTAAACAAGAGACTGTGAGACACCTAAACAAGAGACTGTGAGACACCTAAACAAGAGACTGTGAGACACCTTCTAAACAAGAGACTGTGAAACGCCTTCTAAATAAGAGACTGCGAGACACCTTTTAAACAAGAGACTGTGAGGCACCTTTTAAACAAGAGACTGTGAGACACCTTCTAAACAAGAGACTGGGAGACACCTTTTAAACAAGAGACTGTGAGACACCTTCTAAACAAGAGACTGTGAAACGCCTTCAAAACAAGAGACTGGGAGACACCTTCTAAACAAGAGACTGGGAGACACCTTTTAAACAAGAGACTGTGAGACCTTTTAAACAAGAGACTGTGAGACACCTTCTAAACAAGAGACTGTGAGACACCTTCTAAACAAGAGACTGGGAGACACCTTTTAAACAAGATACTGGGAGACACCTTTTAAACAAGAGACTGTGAGACACCTTTCAAACAAGAGACTGGAAGACTCCCTTTAAATAGTAATAATGCACAAACAATCCGCACATACGAGAGAGAAACTCACGATGACGTTTCGGTCCGACTTGGACCATTTAAAACTGTGACTTGTAAATGGTCCAAGTCGGACCGAAAAGTCATCGTGAGCTTCTTTCTCCCATGTGCGGGTTATTTATGTATTGCTCCACTCACGGTATTGTGCCTTGTAGTTCTAAATAGTAGAATTACCGACAATATCTTAGGTAAAGGATACATTTGCATCGTTGCAGCGTTGCCACAATAAAATGTCCCATTAGTTGCACATGCATCCTTTTACTTACCTTTTAAATAAAATATTGGGTGAGACCTTTTAAACAAGAGACTGTGAGACATCTTATAAACAAAAGACTGGGAGACACCTTTTATACAAGAGACTGGGATATACCATTTAAATAAGATACTGTAAGTCCCAATTTAAACAAGAGATTGGGAGACACCTTTTAAACAAAAAACTTGGAGACCCCTTTAAACAAGAGACTGGGAGGCACCTTTCCTTTCCTATGTTTACATTTTATTTAAGATTATGGTAACGTAAATAAAAGCTATTTCAACCAGAAAGCAAGAGAGGAGAAAAAAATCAAAACACCTTCACAAAATAGCGGCATGACAAACAGAGGTGTGGAAGTTGTCCTGGCAGCTGACAATGAAGGTACCACGACCAGAGCCCAACAAGCTAAGGTAATTAATAGAGTGACACGAGAGTTACTTCTTGCTCATTGATTACCTTATCAACTTAATGCTATATAAGAGAACCTTAACATGGTAATAAATTTTCCTTACTTCAGTAAGTATCGATAAATAAAAGGAGAAATAATTTATTTTCCAGTTGATTGTGGATGTGGGGCGTTAATGATAGGCGCGGGTGGTTGTTGTAAGTGTGGGTAATTGTTGTTGGTGTGGGTGATTGTTGTTGGTGTGGGTGATTGTTGTTGGTGTGGGTGATTGTTTTAGCTGTGGGTGATTGTTGCAGGTGTGGGTGATAGCTGTAGGTGTGGGTGATTGTTTTAGCCGTGGGTGATTCTTGCAGGTGTGGATGGAAATTGGTTGCAGGTATGGGTGAGTGTTGGTTGCAGGTGCGGATGGAGATTGGTTGCAGGTATGGGTGAGTGGTGGTTGCAGGTATGAGGAAGGGATTGTTGCAGGTGTGGGTGAGAATTAGTTGTAGGTGTGGGCGTGTTTAGATTGTGGAAGTATTTGACGAAGGTGTAGCCAAATGTCGAATGTAGATGTGGGCGTTTGTTACATGTGGGTATATTTACTGCAGGTGTAAGCGACTACATATGTGGGTGTTAACTGCATGTATGTTGTGTATGTTGATATCAGGTAAGGGCGTTTACAAGAGTGTATGTTATGATTTTAGTTCTGGGTGTAGCTATTGTGTATGAAAATGTTAATTTACTGATCTGAGGGCTAAGTACACTTGTGGTGGCTGTAACAGGTGTTATTAATAACAGCAGACATGACTGGGGCTTAGAGGAATATGTTAATTCCATGTGTCAATGCGCATGTTAGGTCATTACCTAGCTGGAAGCGATAATTACAAATGTGGTTGTTGATTACAGGCGTTGTCAGTTATTACTCTTGGGGGTACTATATTTATGTTTGTGTTGATTGCGGGTGTGTTGTTGCAGTCGTGGATGTTGGTCACAAGTGTCAGTGACTATTGCAGGTGTGGCACTCATTACAGGTGTGACTGCTTTAAATTTTATTTATGGTTTTTCATTCGCTCGATTGACTTTCATTCCAACTAACGTTATTGTTTGCAGCTGGCGGCGCTGATAGCATAGGGAAGATTTTGCTTCCAGATGTGGGATAGTACGAGGCCGATGGTGGTCTTCCTGGTGGGTGGGGTGAGACAGGCGAAGCTTAAGGTCTTGACGGGGTCATCATCATCAGATCAAATACAGAACAGACGAGGTTGGAGAATTCATTATCCTTGATGGATGCTACTTAATCCAAAAGGTTTGTCTAAATTATTAGATAATATTTCTTATAACTATGAATTTTATTTCGAGTTTTCGTTACAGGGGGAAAAAAATATTGATAATTTTAATGTCACTGGTGCTGGCAAGTTTGTTTCACTAGTGTGTTTTCGGGTCTTTTATTTGAGGTCTGAATGTGTGTTCCACACAACCACAGCCGGAAACACGTTTGCCTCGGGGTCAAGGTCAAGGCCAGGTCAAACGTGTGCATCTCAGAAGGTCAAAGTGTTGTTATTTTCAGCGTAAACTTGAGAGCAGAGATTCAGTGAAGTTTTCTTGATCTAAGATAATGGAGCTACCCTCTCCTTCCCAAGGTACTGTTCGAAGACGTGACTTAAGAAATCGTAATGACACGATTGCAAATAAACCATACCCCCGGCCGGGATTGAACCCGCGGTCATAGAGTCTCAAAACTCCAGCCCGTCGCGTTAGCCACTAGACCAGCTAGCCACAATAAGATTCATCCAACTAGGTATATTGTGGCTAGCTGGTCTAGTGGCTAACTCGACGGGGTGGAGTTTTGAGACTCTATGACCGCGGGTTCAATCCCGGCCGGGGGTATGGTTTTTTTGTACTGTTCGAACACTGGTGGATTAGTGTTTCCTCGTGAATATATTAAGTGAGAGCACTAAACGCCAGAGTAATTCTTGGACTGTCTCATATAATGCCATAAAAATAATTAGATCAGTGATATAGACAAGTTGGATAAAAAAAAGACACAGGGTTAAAGAGAAACGTTATTGAGACGTTTCGCCCGTAAATTTTAATTCATTTTTCAGACGAAACTTCTATATAAAGTTCATATCTGTAATTATATCTTTCTTTTTTTCCAACTTGTTGATATTACGTCATTTGTTGCCATTCCGACAAGTTGATGGCTAAGATACAAGTGTAACACCCAGGAAGTATTTCCTTACACTTGTTGTCCCGTTCACCTAGCAAGCAAGTAGGTACCTGGGTACCTGTGGGTCGCATTCTGGGGGACAAGACTCAGGACTCCAATGGAAATAAGACAGACGTCCCTCGATGACGCACTGCCTTCTTGGATTATCCTGGGTGGCTAACCATCCGGGGTTAAAAATCCGAACAAAATCTTATCTCATCTCACAGTTCTTTCTTATTTTAGCGTCGGTCTAGGACCGACAATAATAAGTTGCCTGACATTTGAAGAAAATTTGACATTGATTACTGATTTTTCTCAGCGTTTCGTGTTGCTATGTTCTTGAGACACCTTAAGGGAGGTTCCTCGACGCTGGTGAGGGGCTCTTGATCTAAGGAATTGGAGCTGTGCTACAGTTACCATGAATTGAGCCTGATTGCCTTACATCACCTCCCCTCCCAGGCGCTGTATAATCCCTACAGGTTTAGCGCTCCTCCATAATAATATAGACTCGAGAGGAATCATGTTGGGGTTACTGTCTAATGTTGTTAACTACGACAGCAGGTGAAGAAAAAGACACAGGTGCAGATTAAGCTTGATACCTGTAAAGTCCATAAATAACTCCAATAAGACACATGTGCGGCGTCTGGTTGTCTTTGTTGTGGACGTTTCGCCATCCAGTGACTGGCTGGATGGCGAAACGTCTACGATGGGGATGCCTGGGTGTTGTGCACGTGTCTTAATTTCATCTTGTCGGCATTATATACAATTCTTGTACTACCACTACTACTACTACCACCACCTCTTCCTGCCTATACATAGCCGTCCTGCTCCACCTCTGGTTAGTGTGACTTTGTCAATGGTCCAAGTCGGACCAAAACGTCGTCGTAAGCTTCTCTCTTTTATGTGCGGGTTATTTGTGTATTGATACCTGTGTCTTGTCTTCACTACCATCGGTAGTAAGCCGCTGTACTTCGTCACAAGAGCCATTTTCCACATTTTGTCATCTTTAAAAAATAAACACGATTTAAGATTCTCCGAAGAGCTATCTTAATGTGACTGTTTGCAACATGAGAACGCCTTGTCCGATCGGCTTCAAATATCCTACGCTGGTTCACTGTACCAGGGACAGGGGTATTATTGACGCGTACAAGAGACCAATGATCAGAGTTACATAGCTCATTCCTGAAATTTTGTTTTATGGACATAGCAAAGTCTTTTCTGATCGACATCAAACATTTAACAAATGTATATCGTGACACTCACGAAATCGTAATAACACGTTTGTAAACAATCCACGGTACGGGTGGTGCTCGAACTCCAGTTACTTGCGCACTGGCCTGGAGTTTTGCGACATTTTTGCCATGAGTTCTAGCCCCACCTGTACCGTAGTTTGTTAATGTGTATTATAATTAGATGAGGGGTTGGGATTATTATTAGAGTGTGCATGATTTAGCCGGATGAAATTTAATGTTATTTTACACAAATTGCATAATGTTGCCTGCATTTTGCCAGTTTTGTGGGTAAAATAGTGAAAAAATCCATTTTAATCAAGTTAAGTATAATTAATGGGCATACCGCTTTTAAATGGCCTGACTATTTAATAGTTGGCGCATCACTAGACCTCTGAGAACTTATGTAGAGCAACTCACATAAGGATGGAAATCTTTAGCTCTAGATCTTTCACACTCTCGTGCGTCATCAGGAGCTGTACAATGTCGCAAGGCATCAACATATAGGACGTGAAATTCTCTGGGGCAAGGCAGAGAAGGTATCAGTGGCAGCCCATGACATGTGTCATGAGTAGCCACTGATACCTTCTGCCTTGCCTCAGAGAATTTCCCCTCCTATCTGTTGCTGTCTTGCAACATTGCATAGCTTCTGACGACGCACGAGGGTGCGAAAGATCCTGAGCTGAAAAGTTTCAGCCCATGTGGCTTGTTCTGCATTGTTAAGAACGCCTGTCTGCAATTATTTTGCATTTAGCCACAAATATAGTAATTACAAACAACAGTCGCAACATATATGGCTTCGCTAATGTTACACAACACCAGTATTTCAAAGAGCGGTAAATCTGTGCTGATAATTCAGCACAAATAGCAATGAAGGTTCAGAATCCCTGTCAGATAATCGCTCGACAGATAGATGGCTGAAAGAAGGTTGGAATGACTAAGGAACACGACTATGAAGTTAAAATCATCGCAAAATTTCAAACAAATTATTTTGATAAATAATTTTCTCTTGGCTATTTTTCATTTGGGAATAAAATACAGGAAAGGTAAGACAAGCCAGGACGTTGGTGAAAAGAGAAAACGTTCAAAACAGCACGCGTTATCACCTGTGGTGCGAGCTAGATTGAAATGACAAGGCGGTAGTTTAAGCGTAGGATTATCTGCAAATCCTCCTGCTACGCGCTGGCTCCACTTGAGACTTACGCAACCCGGAGAAGAGATTTGTGCAATAATCGGACTTTAAGAATGAGTTTGCGGTATTGTTCAGGCTATAAGCTGCGATATAGTGGTATATAGTGTTATATAAGGTATTGCGATATACTGTAATACATTGGTATATACTGCGACATATATTGGGATATATTGTTGTATATTGTGATATGCTGTGGTATATTGTAATATATTAACAAAAACTGTGGTATATTATTGTGTTTATTACTATTTATTGACGATATACTGTGGTATACTACGAAACACTGGGGTATACAGCAAAAAATTACCATATGCTGCGATAATTTGCCGCATACTAAAATATACTTCGATGTATTGCGATATACCTCAATATTCTGCTACGTGACTAATCTGACTGTGGGATGCGGGCAAGGACAGTCAATTTGTTAAGGCACTTCAAGGTAAACATGAGATTGACGTTGAGTGTTCACGCCTCGTTCCTTGCTTCCACACCTCGGTCATGTTGTTACCCCGCTGCTCGGGTGGTACAGATCCTTCTTCGTCATACTGGAAAGCTAGATACTAGATTGACGTGTTATGGGTTTTAAATCCCTTAAATCGATGATATATAAGTCGTATACTGAGTTCTGTATATGTGTTGTCTGGGGCTACAGAGAGGATTTACTTGAATAATGGTAAGCCGGGTATTAAAATTGGGCGCTATGCTTCAGAAAATTATATATTACCTGTTTCATTCTTAAAAGGGCTTATCGGGCTTGCAGATGTTTTTATTTTATTTACGAATTATAGAAAGATGCCAAGTTATAAGAATGTAATGATATAAGCAATGACTTACTCCATGTTTTCAAGTGTCTTGCGTGAATGAGTGCCTCCAGATTCGACACTTTTGGCTTCGTGTAAAAACTATTGAATCTGATGTGATGAACTAACCAATAACTTCTTGCCACACAGGAAAATATTTTATGATCAAATAAAATTAGTTTGAAACCTAACTTTGGCCGATGACCTTTATAATGGAGTTATCTGAGGTCTAAAGCCACTTTGTTTGCATCATGTTAGGTCTGAGGACACCTTAATACTGGTGTCCTCTAGAAGCAATAAGAGCAGCCTCATATGAGCGTAACTGAGATTGAAAAGCTGAAAGAGCAAGGAAAATATTTAGAAAGAATTAGACGTATACTTTTATACTGTTCTTCCATTTAAATGCCTCTTTCCCACAAGTGAACTTATTCTTATTGCTGTCAGACGTTAACGTCTGAGGTAGCCATAAGATTGGTAATAACGGCAGAATTACGGTCAAAATGTTTGGCAGAAGGAGGACGAAACGTCGCCACAATAAAATGTCACGTTAGTTACTTCTGTGTCCTTTTGCTAACCATAAGATTGGTGTTAGGTGAGTCTGAAGACGCCTTCATACTGGTGTCACCTCAGTCGGAATTCGTCTAAACATTGGTGTCAGCTAAGCACTGGAGCCACAATTCTCAGTCCAAGAAAGTTGGCCACATCGTTGTGGTTGGGTTTCAGCGGCGTCTGAGATTGGGACTCCTTTTCCCCCTCTCCTTTCTCCATCACCTCTTGACTTGCAGGCGCTCACTAAGTACCCAATATCCTCCATTTAGCTTAAATGTCTGGGACATTTCCCCATTAGCCAAAATTTGGATTTCATCCCCTACTTCCATTACTGGCAGACTTAACAGTGGAAAGATGGTGGTTTGTGGACTTTGCATTCTGCCTCTATCCTACACAGAGGAAACCTCACCTGATTTGTGTAGTTTGATAAGATCGATTTTGGACTATTGTTTGTTTTCGAAACCTCTGTTTTGCCTTCTTCCCGGGATCATTGTCTGTCCAGTGATAGTTTAATTGGTACGTAATTTATAAGGCTCTAGTATGTAGCTCTAGTATGTAGCTCTAGTAAGTTGCTCTAGTATGTAGCTCTAGTGCGGAGCTCTATGTAGCTCTAGTGCGTAGCTCTGGTATATAGCTCTAGTAAGTAGCTGTGGCTTCGAAAGATCTGTAAGTACGGGAGTTCTTCTAAGCGTAATTTTTGAGACTGATGATTTTTTAATCTATTATTGCTGAGCACTAGTATGGATCGTACTTTATATAACAGTTGTGGAGAAATTTTCTCCAGGAGGGGGGTATCAGCCCCCTTCAGCCCCTTTCAGCCCTTTTCAGCCCTGAGGGGCCCAGCCCTCTCAGAAGGGGCAAGCATCTTGTTTACTGCTACAGTGAGTAATTGATCCCAGATGCAGTACGAGTATACGACGTGGTCAAGCGACCGACGCTCCGTGCAAGACTCCAGTGTTGCGAAGTGTAATTTAATAAAAGACAGTCCATCTCTTACCTTAGCAGGACAAATAAGGAAAATCCTGCTCCCACTTTATTACCATGGTAAAGATAGTGTACATTGTTGTCTATGCTTAAGACAGCAAGAATCAAACATTCTGCTTTGCTTCATGGAGGAAGTGGCAAGGAAGAAAAAGTACTAGGTCAGCTTTTCCTTTATGTGCTGTGGTAGTGACGGTGTAGGAGACTGTGAGGTCAGATTACTTTTGACCCTACTGGGAGTCACACTGACGCCAGGATAACCAACAAAGAACACTGATCCGTGCGTTAGTGTGAACAAAGTGTCTCACAAAACACAATAAACACTTACAGAGAAGTGTGATCAGCTTCTTTAGTGATAAGATTGTGAACAATAAAGACAAATCTTGTGGAACATAGTGTACCAGTGAGCGTATTCTTAGACTATGGAAGACGTGGACATCAAAGGACACTTCAGCTTCTATCAAGTCACCGATACCTGTCGAAGGTGTGAAGAACACCATAGCTCACGCTACAAGAGCAAGGTGGGTTATAGATTTCTTGTAGTACGGAGGCCTGTGCAGTTCTTGAGTCGCAAGGAGTTTGTAATCTACCTATAGTCGGCAGTGAGGTGCGGACTTTTGAGTCCACACAAGTACGTATGTCAGCCATCAGTGAATGAAATATGCTGACATAACACCCCCTAGGGGTAATTTATTGTTTACTAATATAACCTTTTTCAGCACGTTAAGAAGTGGATCAAGACAGCTACTTCAAGACCTCGTCTGCAGGGGCGACTGTGTAGACGATTTGTTGTCTTTTATCAGCTAAGTATTCACTATATTTAAACAATAAACTTAGCTGTTAAACCATTTCTCAACAACAGTTTGCGTCATTTCGAAGATACTGTGAGTCTGCGAGAGACCACAATCCCAACAAGAGGGTAGATGGGAAAATATATATAAATGCTGTATAATGCGAATATGGACTAAGTTTCGCCCACACAGTAGGCTTTATCAAGGCACAAACAGATCCACCTGAGCAGAGTACATGAGTATATATAGTGACGTGGAAAGAGAGGTGGAGAATGTTGAGGTTACATTTTAGACAGACCTACACAGAATGAACAAATAGGTTGCTTCCTATGTAGGTAGATGAAGACCAGACTTTTCAGTTTCTTCTAGATCATTATCAAGTCACTTGTGACTTCATAATGGCCAAAACTGAGAGAAATCTTTTCTAATATCCCTTGTCAATTTGTTGGTTGGTTGCGAATTGTTTGAGCCACGACATGGTGAGTTGTGAAATGTTTCTGTTGCGATATTGTAACTTTTCTCAGCCACGGTGTTGTGGGTTAGTTGTGAACTGTTTCAACCACGGTATTGTGGGTTTGTTGTGAGCTGTTTCAACCACAGTATTGTGGGTTAGTTGTGAACCGTTACAACCACGGTATTGTGCGTTAGTTTTGAATTGTTTCACCCACGGTACTGTGCGTTAGTTGTGAACTGTTTCAACCACGGTATTGTGGGTTAGTTGTGAACTGTTACAACCACGGTATTGTGCGTTAGTTGTGAATTGTTACAACCACGGTATTGTGCGTTAGTTGTGAATTGTTTCAACCACGGTACTGTGCGTTAGTTGTGAACTGTTTCAACCACGGTATTGTGGGTTAGTTGTGAACTGTTACAACCACGGTATTGTGCGTTAGTTGTGAATTGTTACAACCACGGTATTGTGCGTTAGTTGTGAATTGTTTCAACCACGGTACTGTGCGTTAGTTGTGAACTGTTTCAACCACGGTATTGTGGGTTAGTTGTGAACTGTTACAACCACGGTATTGTGGGTTAGTTGTGAACTGTTACAACCACGGTATTGTGGGTTAGTTGTGAACTGTTACAACCACGGTATTGTGGGTTTCGTCACCAGCGGTGGTGAGTAATGATTATAAATTCATCACTGATAACCAATTTCAACAACGTGCGCCAATTGTCTTCACATTCGTAAATACACAAGTGGGGCGTACAGCGAGCCAGTGCCTTGCGTACGCTCGATTTTTGGACATGGGTGGCCATTTATGGCGTGGGTGTTGTTCATGGGCGTGGGCCTGGGAGCTAGTTTGGAGTCGGGGGTGACGCGGGGCGTGGATGACAAGCAGGGCATTAATGGCGTGCATGGCGTGTGTAGCATTAATGGCAAGGAAGGCGTGGGTACTATTACTGGTCCTATATGCATGGGAAGATCCTGTTTGTCTTGATGGGCGTGGGTGAGAGACTCGTGGCGTCTGGCGTGGCTGAAGAGGACTATGGAGTCTAGTGATGTGATGGGGTCACCACTGCAGAAGGATGGCAGTGTAACCCGTGAGTGAAGGTTTCCACGTATTGAGTAATTGTTGGCGTGTGTGTGAAGGGTTGTGTGTAGGTAAATGATGGGACGTGTCTGTGTGTACTCACCTAGTTGAGGTTGCGGGGGTCGAGTCCGAGCTGTATGTGTGTGCGTGTGCGTGTGTGTGTGTGGAGGGGTTAAAAATCCGAACGAAATCTTAATCTTAACAAAGTACTTTCACACTTCACAGTGCTCCAGTGCCTCAGTACCCCATATGAGGGGGATGGGGATGGTGGTGGAGCACGGGTGGCACCAAACCGTTGGCTCACATTCCGAGAGAGGCTGCGAAAGGGGGCAAACCCGCACTGCACTACTCTGAGAAAACTTCCCCTCACTTCTTCAGTTATTGCATTGCAACACTGCATAGCTCCTGATGACGCACTGAGAAGTGTGAAAGTACTTGAGCTAAATATTTCCACCCCCCGTGGCTTGTCTTGAGATATATATATATATATATATATATATATATATATATATATATATATATATATATATATATATATATATATATATATATATGTCGTGCCGAATAGGCAGAACTTGCGATCTTGGCTTAAATAGCAACGCTCATCTTGCCATATAGGGCAAGCGAAAATTTGTGTATGCAATAATTTCGCCAAAATCATTCTGAACCTAACGAGAAAAATATATTTCACTGTGTTTGTTTAGTATTAAATTATTGTAAACAAATCTAAAATATATATAGTTGGGTTAGGCTAAAATAAATTGTTCTTGTTATAATAAGGTTAGGTAAGTTTTCTAAGATTCTTTTGGAGCAAAATTATAAATTTTCACATCAACATTAATGAAAAAAATATATCTTTAAACGTATAAGAGAAAATTTCAGAAAGGACTTAATTTTAAATAAGTTCTTGCTAATTGACCAGTTTTACATATTCGGCACGACATATATATATATATATATATATATATATATATATATATATATATATATATATATATATATATATAAACATTTCACGAACGTGCAAAATTATTTGCAAACAATATACATTATCTCAGTCCATAACACGATTTCAACCCGCTCACGCTGCATCACAGTACTCAATACTCTAGCCACACAGTAATGTATATATAAATAACCGTACTGGGTAAACGTTGCCAGGCACTTGACATGGTAAGCAGATATGTATGAGAGTTACCCGCACATGGAGAGATGTTTATGTAAGATTCTCCATCTTGCTTAGTATACTTGCGTTAATCTGTTGTATGTTTTATCTTGGATTTTAATGTAAATACAGATGAGTAAATGTGTTTGTTCGTGTTACAGTGAGTAGGATGTTCTTGAGAAAATAAACACAGTATGATTGAGTTTATTCTGGGTAACAGGGCATGAAGGAACGACCCGGGAGTGTGTTGGGAAGTGAGGGAACGACCCGCGAGTGTGATGGGGAGAGAAGGAACGATGTGCGAGTTTGATAGGGAGTGAAAGAACGACCCGTGAGTTTGATGGGGAGTGAACGAACGACCCGAGAGTCTGATGGGGAGTGAATGAACGACCCGCGAGAATGATGGGGAGTGAATGAACGACCTGCGAGTATGATGGGGATTGAAGGAATGACCTGCGAGTGTGATGGGAGTGAAGGAACGACCTGCGAGTGTGATGGGAGTGAAGGAACGACTCACGAGTGTGATGGGGAGTGAAGGAACGACCTACGAGTGTGATGGGGAGTGAAGGAACGACCCGCGAGTGTGATGGGGAGTGAAGGAACGACCTGCGAGTGTGATGGGGAGTGAAGGAATGACCCACGAGTGTGATGGAGAGTGAAGGAACGACTCGCGAGTGTGATGGGGAGTGAAGGAACGACCTGCGAGTTTGATAGGGAGTGAAAGAACTACCCGAGAGTTTGATGGGGAGTGAACGAACGACCCGAGAGTGTTATTGGGAGTGAATGAACGACCCGCGAGTGTGATGGGGAGTGAAGAAACGACCTGCGAGTGTGATGGGGAGTGAAGGAATGACCCACGAGTGTGATGGGGAGTGAAGGAACGACTCGCGAGTGTGATGGAGAGTGAAGGAACGACCTGCGAGTTTGATAGGGAGTGAAAGAACTACCCGAGAGTTTGATGGGGAGTGAACGAACGACCCGAGAGTGTTATGGGGAGTGAATGAACGACCCGCGAGTGTGATGGGGAGTGAAGGAACGACCCACGAGTATGATGGGGAGTGAATGAACGACCTGCGAGTGTGATGGGGAGTGAAGGAACGATCCACGAGTGTGATGGGGGAGTGAAGGAACGACCCACGAGTGTGATGGGAGTGAAGGAACGACCTGCGAGTGTGATGGGAGTGAAAGAACGACCTGCGAGTGTGATGGGAGTGAAGGAACGACCTGGGAGTGTGATGGAAGTGAAGGAACGACCTGCGAATGTGATGGGAGTGAAGGAACGACCTGCGAGTGTGATGGGAGTGAAGGAACGACCCGCGAGTGTGATGGGGAGTGAAGAAACGACCAAGAATGTGATGGGGAGTGAAGGAACGACCTGCGAGTGTGATGGGAGTGAAGGAACGACCTGCGAGTGTGATGGGAGTGAAGGAACGACCTACGAGTGTGATGGGGAGTGAAGGAACGACCCGCGAGTGTGATGGGGAGTGAAGGAACGACCCACGAATGTGAAGGAATATGAAGGTAGGGCTAGCAAGTGTTGGAATAACTTGAGGGTGTGGAAGGATGTGAAGGGAACACTCGAGAGCACGGAGGGGTGTGAAGGGAACACTCGAGAGCATGCAGTGATGTGAAGGAACACTCGAGAGCACTGAGGGGTGTGAAGGGAACACTCGAGAGCATGGAGTGATGTGAAGGGAACACTCGAGAGCACGGAGGGGCGTGAAGGGAACACTCAAGAGCATGGAGTGATGTGACGGGAACACTCGAGAGCATGGAGTGATGTGAAGGAAACACTCGAAATCACGGAGGGGTGTGAAGGGAACACTCGAGAGCATGGAGTGATGTGAAGGAAACACTCGAAATCACGGAGGGGTGTGAAGGGAACACTCGAGAGCATGGAGTGATGTGAAGGGAACACTAGAGAGCATGGAGTGATGTGAAGGAAACACTCGAAATCACGGAGGGGTGTGAAGGGAACACTCGAGAGCATGGAGTGATGTGAAGGGAACACTCGAGAGCACGGAGGGGTGTGAAGGGAACACTCGAGAGCATGAAGGGGTGTGAAGGGAACACTCGAGAGCATGAAGGGGTGTGAAGGGAACACTCGAGAGCATGGAGTGATGTGAAGGGAACACTCGAGAGCACGGAGGGGTGTGAAGGGAACACTCGAGAGCATGGAGTGATGTGACGGGAACACTCAATAGCACGGAAGGGTGTGAAGGGAACACTCGAGAGCATGGAGGGGTGTGAAGGGAACACTCGAGAGCATGGAGTGATGTGAAGGGAACACTCAAGAGCACGGAAGGGTGTGAAGGGAACACTCGAGAGCATGAAGGGGTGTGAAGGGAACACTCGAGAGCATGGAGTGATATGAAAGGAACACTCGAGAGCATGGAGTAATGTGAAGGGAACACTCGAAAGCATGGAGTGATGTGAAGGGAACACTCGAGAGAATAGAGTGATGTGAAGGGAACACTCGAGAGCATGGAGTGATGTGAAGGGAACACTCGAGAGCATGGCGTAATGTGAAGGGAACACTCGAGAGCATGGAGTAATGTGAAGGGAACACTCGAGAGCATGGAGTGATGCGAAGGGAACACTCTGGAGCATAGAGTGATGTGAAGGGAACACTCAAGAGTATGGAGGAGTGTGAAAGGGGCACTCGTGAGTGTGAAGGGACTTGTAGCAATGTCTTGGGACATTTCAGCACGCATTTGTATAGGCTAACCTCAACTGGAGAGACTAGCAGCACCATGACTGAGGTCCTGGTTCTTGAAGTTCTCCCGGGATAAGTAGAACACGTAGCACCGCAAGTAGCACTACCAGTGAACACCATGACTGAGGTCCTGGCTGGTTCTTGAAGTTCTCTCGGGGATAAGTAGAACACGTAGCACCACAAGTAGCACTACCAGTGAACCAGTGTTAGGAGTGTACGTACATCCTAGATAAGTATTTGCAAGGTAAATGGGAGTTCAATACTCTTGAAATCTCTCTTGGTTGGCTGTGGGCTTTCACCCTTCAAGTGGCGTGCATTGACCCGTGTGGAAGGCTTTTACTCCAAGGAATAGGAACCTCCCTCCCCCCTTTCCATGTATCAAGAAAGATTACCTTCCAGTTTCCCAGAGGATATGAGTTGCACTAGTTTTTATCGAAGCGACGTTTAGTTCTGTGTTGAGTTTAATCAAGCCAGGATAAAGCTTTACGCAGAGAAAAACATCGCCCAGATAATACCTTTTTGCACAAACCTTATTTTCTTTACTAATACCATCCCTTATTATTGATAATAATTATTAAAACTAATACCTTATTATTGATAATTATTAAATCTATCACCTTATTATTGGTAATAATTAAAACTGTCTCAATAAAAGAAGAGTCTCAAAGACTCGGAAAACCGCACCACGGAATGTATCCGTACATTACGGCCTCCATCAGAGGCCCTCTTCAGAAGATAGATATATAGTTAGTGGGGGGAAAAAATTGAATAGGAAAGCGTGTGAGTTCTGGAAATAAGAACCCCTTGATGCCGGTGAGTAGCTCACGATCCAAGGAACTGGGGTTGTTTTTGTCTTGGATCGAACTCATTTACTTGCTATTCCTATCCCCTCAGGTGCTGTTAATGGCCGTTACGGGTTTACCGCTAACCAGTCATCACACTCATCATTATCATCATTTTATGAAACACTAGTAGAATCACTATCAGCGTTATTACCCGTCACTATAATCAGTTATACCACACTTATTACCACCGTTATGGTCACCTTCCTTATCAAGACTACCACCTTTCTTATGTTCTTATGTGAAATGTTTTGTTAGTGGGATGGATTGTAAAGGACCTGCCTAGTATGGGCCAACAGACCTGCTGCAGTGTTCCTCCTTTCTTATGTTCTTATCACTAATACTACCATCACTTTCACCTGAAATAATGTTACCCATCTATCATTATTACTGTGGAAAATTGCATTTAGCTGAATGTATAACTATTTACATAACAGTAAATGAACAATGATAACTATTATTTATCAGTTAGACAAGTAGGAATTTGGGACACTTAGGTCGCAAAAAATGTCCCCCTTCGATACCTACCACTGTCATATCCACAAGTTGCTCTGGACCTATTAATTAAATGAAATATACATACACCAGGAATACTGGTAAATATATAAATTTGTGTACTGTATATTAAAAATAATAAATGGTTATATATATACACAATTACATAACAGAAGGAAAATATATCTTAATGTCACTCACCAATTTGACTGGGGATTAATGTGTATCATACTCAGAAAACCTCACTAACTAAATCTATGAAAATAATGCTGGCCAGAATTACACACAAATCTAGAGAGCTTATCTGAGGTTCCTGGAGAGGTCTTGTCCAGTCGCCTGATATCTCAAGTTATGCAGGAATGCATATCCACCAATTTCGCCTCCTATTTGAGAGGTGTCAGCACAATTTTAACCTCTAGAGCACGAAAAATTCTTCCCCATTCACCAAAGTTTGTACAAAATTCAAAACCAAGATGGCGAGTCTCTTGCCCAGACGCAGGCTTTCCGTTTTCTATTACAAATATTATTAAATACAGTATAGGCCATCTATTTACCTATAAATTACCGTATTTCCGGAAAATATATACAGTATTTTCCACAATTACTGTAATTATCATTATAACTGCTACCATCACCATCATTATTTTCATTACCACCATGACTGCCACCAGCACTACTACTACCACACCTACCACCATATATTTATTCTAACCCTCCCCCCAGTATATATATATATATATATATATATATATATATATATATATATATATATATATATATATATATATATATATATATATATATATATATGCAAAACAACCACTCTGAAAGAATAGAGAAATTCCAAGCGCTTTCGTGACTACTCACATTATCAAGGAACTATATATAGTTCCTTGTTAATGTGAGTAGTCACGAAAGCGCTAGGAATTTCTCTATTCTTTCAGAGTGGTTGTTTTGCATATTCTGAAATCACCTGTTTACTGTGATCTTATTGCATATATATATATATATATATATATATATATATATATATATATATATATATATATATATATATATATATATATATATATATATATATATATATATATATATATATTTATATATATTATTTCAACAAGTCGGCCGTCTCCCACCGAGGCATGGTGATCCAAAGAGAAAGAAAATCCCCAAAAAGAAAATACTTTCATCATCATTCAACACTTTCACCTCACTCACACATAATCACTGTTTTTGCAAAGGTGCCCAGAATACAACAGCTTAGAAGTATATACGTATAAAAATACACAATATATCTCCCCAAACTGCCAATATATATATATATATATATATATATATATATATATATATATATATATATATATATATGTATATATATATATATATATATATATATATATATATATATATATATATATATATATATATATATATATATATATATATAGATATCTTAGTCTGAGGTCAATATTTAATTGGAAAATTGTTATTTTTATTAAAAAAAATGTTGTCATTCATGAGAGGGGCGTTAAACCCGTCAGAGGTTGGAGTCACTGAGGTTCGAGTCAAGGAGGGTGAGGGCAGGTTCACTTTTTTGGATCGAACCTGATTATACCTCCCATTTCTCCCAGGCGTTTTACAACCCTTATGGAGATTTGGTCAATGTCATAGATAATCATAATCATATTTTTAAAGGTGTGGACCATTAAGCCAGCGGAAGGCCTCGGTCAGATGACTAAAAGCTCCAGCTATTGGTCATCATATAACTACGTCCCGCGTCAGGAAACACTTGTCCTGTTTCCTGACTAACCTTACCTAACCTAACGTATGTTGTAGAGATTATAGACAATATTTTCTATTTTGCATATATAGTTAGAAGTGATAGGGAGATTTTTTTTTTTTAATCTTTAGATGCATGTGACCCATACGGATTTGGCATTTGGCTATTTTCTTCTTAATGAAACCAAGATCTAACTGCATTCCATGTTTGTTTTCATTTGAAGGTTAATTAATGTGTCTGGTCACTCAGCTTAAAGGACTACTGGAGGCTCGGTCCTCCGTTCGCTAGTCACGAGAAGTCCGGAGCAGGTGACTGTGTTTCGAAGAGTAGAGGAGAGAAAAAAATGCAGTGAGGCGTGGCGGGGGAACCGCCCCTCGTGAGCTCATAGAGAGTGACAGCTCGAACCTCCGTCAAGGAGCTACTCGAGTATTGGCCGTGTCGCTTCGTTCACTGGTTTCTCAAACACGCTTGCTGCTTGACCCCGTCAGTCGCCTTGCTTGCGTCAATAAAGCATAGAGAATTAGATGTGGTGTGTCGTGTACAGCGGTGCTCAGGAGGCAGAACATACAAGGCAGGCGGGCAGGGGCCCCTAAGTGAAGCACGCTGTTTTTTTGCTCTCGGTGTCAACAAGGGTGGCCCGGCCGGCTCTGACTGCCTTCGATAGTTAGGCAAAGGTGAAGTGATCACTGTCTGCCCAGTCTTTGATCGTTAGACTTTTAATTTATATTTATTATAAAGATTACCTCTTATTTTTTTGTCGCTTGCATACGTAACATGTCAGATATGTGAGGGAGGAAGGGAGGGTGACTGTGCTTCTCGCATTCATGTCAAACATCGCCAGCGATGTTCAGGGTCTTGCTGAAGACCTTATTTTTCTTCGATGTTCAGCGTCTTACTGAAGACCTTATTTTTCTTCGATGTTCAGCGTCTTACTGAAGACCTTATTTTTCTTCGATGTTCAGCGTCTTACTGAAGACCTTATTTTTCTTCGATGTTCAGCGTCTTACTGAAGACCTTATTTTTCTTCGATGTTCAGCGTCTTACTGAAGACCTTATTTTTCTTCGATGTTCAGCGTCTTACTGAAGACCTTATTTTTCTTCGATGTTCAGCATCTTACTGAAGACCTTATTTTTTCTTCGATGTTCAGGGTCTTGCCAAAGAGCTATTTTCCTTCGATGTTCAGGGTCTTCCTGAAGACCTCATTTTCCTTCGCTGTCTTCCCGTAAATGATCGAATGACTCTGGTTGGACACAGATGATGCGTTATTTTTTTTAACACATCGGCCGTTTCCCACCAAGACAGAGTGACCCGAAAAAAGAAGAAACACTCTCATCATCACTCACTCCATCACAGTCTTGTCAGAGGTGTGCCGACACAACAGTTAAAAATTTGCAAAATATTCCCACCCGTCCTTCAGATGATATTGTCTCCTGTAACTGACAGTCTCTGATAAACTACTGGAATAGATTAGAGGAAATTTATTGAATTAATGTTTCTTTTCCTTCGTACCCATTATTTTTTTTAATCTCATTGCCACTTTTCACCAAGGAAAAGTGACCTCTTCCCCCCCCCCCATTTAAAAAAAGGTAAATTCATTCACCATCAATCATTCAATAGCTGTCTTGCCAGAAGTGCGTGCAAATCACAATACAAATGACTCTCTGAACCGTAACATACTGACGCATCCTTCAGAGCGCAGGCACTGTACTTGCTGCCTCCAGATATCAAGTCCTGCTAACCGGTTTATCTGAATCCCTTAATAGATGTTACCTGCTCACACTAGCCTGCTGGATACTCAAGCTTCTTCCATTTTAAAACCTCATTCACACCCTCATTCCAGTCCTTCCTGCTACATCCCGTACACCTTTTTCCACTCGTGATTTATACACCTTTCAGGCCACAGTCTTCCTTTAACCTTTATACATGACTTACCCATCTCAACACTCTCATGTGCTCACTGAAGTTTGCCTTTCATACTGCAACACCGCTCTTAGGAACACCTTACCACCTAATGGAAACACCCTACGCGCTAGTGGGAACACCCTATCCGCTAATAGGAACATCCTACCCGCTCCTGGGAACCCTACCTGCTCTTGGGACCACCCTACCCGCTCCTGGAACCACCCTACCCGCTCCTGGGAACCCTACCTGCTCTTGGGACCACCCTACCCGCTCCTGGAACCATCCTACCCGCTCCCTTTCTTTATTCGTTACTCATAATTATACCAAATGAACAGCAATTACATTTTACAATAACAGCAATTACATTTTACAATAACAGCAATTACATTTTACAATAACAGCAATTACATTTTACAATAACAGCCCCTTTAAAACAACGGTTGGAATAACAGCAATTACATTTTACAATAACAGCAATTACATATTACAATAACAGCCCCTTTAAAACAACGGTTGGAATATATCCCGCAATCCAAAGCTTCTACCCGCAAATAAGCATAAGGATATCGTACATCCCGCAATGAATATACTTCAGGTGCTTGAGCCAGCGTGACGGAGATTATAACTACATTAGAGAAATATATCGCGTGTCTCTTGCTTCGTATAATGCAATTTACGGTGGCCATAAAAAGGGAAGAGTTAAGATAGGCGCTGCGTCGCATGTGAGGCCCTGATAATGGTCTGCCGAGACCCGAAACCTGCCAGCGTGGCAGACACTCTCACAGACAGCCATGCACGAACGAGCACACTCACGAAATGACGAAGAAACGGGGGAGGAGACGAATGAGGGCTGCATTAAACGCACGCACATGCGCGTGTACACACACATCCACTAAATCAGTGAAGAGGCGGGGCCAGGAGCTGTAAATCGACCCCATCAACCACATATAGGTGAGTACAAATAGGTGAGTACACACACAGGGGCATGTTCTACGAGGAGAGTTAAGGGAAATTGACCTGACGACACTGGAGGACAGGAGAGATAGGGAGGATATGATAACGACATATAAAATACCGAGAGGAATTGACAAGGCGGACAGAGACAGGATGTTCCAGAGGTGGGACACAGTAACAAAAGGTCACAGTTGGAAGTTGAAGACTCGGATGAATCACAGGGATATTAGGAAGTATTTCTTCAACCACAGAATTGTCAGGAAGTGGAATAGTCTGGAAAGTGATGTAATTGAGGCAGGATCCATACTTAGCGTTAAAAAGGGGTATAAAGCTCATGGATCAGAGAGTGACCTAATAGCGATCAGCGAAGAGGCGGGGTGTCAGAATGGGCGCCTGTGACGAGCGGGGTTCCATATGGGTAAGTCCTAGGACCGGTGCTGGGATGGGAGACAGTAAGGCATGAGGGGAAGAGGACACTAGGATGCGACGGGAGACAGTAAGACACGATGGAAGAAAAGGCTACTAGGGTGCGACGGGAGACAGCAAGGCACGAGGGAGAGGACAGACACTAGACGAGTCGGGCGACACCGTAACAACACTGGGAGCGGGAGGAAACGTAAGATGCAATGAGAGGTAAGACTCTAAGGAATGGAAAGGAGAGACATAGGAAGACCGTAACGGAAGATAAAATAAGCAAGAAAGAAAATGATCTTGCCATAAGTCGTTGAACGAAGCGCCTTCCTTGCACATGGGCGGTGGGCGTGGGCGACGAATAGAAGCTGAGGCGGCGCTGTTCCAGGGTTAAGTGGGCGTGGGTGATGGGCGTAGGTGAGTGAGATGCAGCTGCTCTAAGATAATGAGTGTGTGGTGTGCATGGGTGATGAAGGAGGTGGTGGGCATGGGTGGTAATGAGGGAGTGGTAATGAGTAAGTGCTGGGGGTGGGTGATGTTACTACTGATTCGTGTCATGAGTAGTGTGTGTACTCACCTATATGTGGTTTCATGGGTCGGTTCACAGCTCCTGACCCCGCCTCTTCGCTGGTCGATACTAGGTCAACTCTCTCCCTGCTTCAAGAGCATTATCGTACCTTTTCTTTAAGTTATATATGGATCCTGCCTCCACTATTTCATCACTCTCCAGATTGTTCCACTTCCTGATAACTCTAAGGCTGAAGAAATACTTTCTAACATCATTTTGACTCATCTGAGTGCATGTGTGTGTGAGAGAGAGAGAGAGAGAGAGAGAGAGAGATAGTGGGTGATGGGCGTGAGTGCGTGGGAGACTCTTCTTGGTTGAGGTAATTGGATGTCGTATGCGGACGGGTGGGCGGGCAGGCGAGGGTTGTGACAGTTGGAGGTCGTGTGTGGGTGGATGTGTGGGTGATGGATGAAGGGTCATGGTAGATGAAGGCTAATGGTACATGGGGGCGAGTGTCAGGGCTGGGGGGGAAGAGATCTTTTATGTGGTGATGTTGTAGTAGAAGAAGATGTGTAATTACAGAAACTGAAGGAGTGGATTAGATTTTGCCACCGAAGTGACTAGTTTATTGTGCACCCCAAATCCATCCTGTGGACGGTAGCGCAAGAGCATATGGATACACAAAAGGCTTAGGAACTAGGTCCCAAAAGGGTTAACAGGTGTACATTTGGATTTATATCTACAGTTCACTTATTCCTCAATAAGTGGACAATTATTAAGCACATAGTGTTCAAGACAGTGACCATATGCCTGACCACATAATTTGCATTTAGTTTGATCATCATCTGTGTGTCTCCCAAATTGCCAGAAGTACTTGTAACCAAGCCTAAGTCTGGCCACTACAACATCAGTCAGTACTTGTAACCAAGCCTAATCCTGGCCACTACAACATCAGTCAGTACTTGTAACCAAGCCTAAGTCTGGCCACTACAACATCAGTCAGTACTTGTAACCAAGCCTAAGTCTGGCCACTACAACATCAGTCAGTACTTGTAACCAAGCCTAAGCCTGGCCACTACAACATCAGTCAGTACTTGTAACCAAGCCTAAGTCTGGCCACTACAACATCAGTCAGTACTTGTAACCAAGCCTAAGTCTGGCCACTACAACATCAGTCAGTACTTGTAACCAAGCTTAAGTCTGGCCACTACAACATCAGTCAGTACTTGTAACCAAGCCTAAGTCTGGCCACTACAACATCAGTCAGTACTTGTAACCAAGCTTAAGTCTGGCCACTACAACATCAGTCAGTACTTGTAACCAAGCCTAAGTCTGGCCACTACAACATCAGTCAGTACTTGTAACCAAGCCTAAGCCTGGCCACTACAACATCAGTCAGTGTTCACATTGCAAGTTGCTCCATAAACATACTTAACTACGTTCATGTTATCATAGTGGGTTATAGATCTACTCAGGCTTCTAACAGCATTCCTATAACATTCATTTTCATTATTTACTTATTCTTAATGCTAGACACAGATAGACCAAAGTTATATTCTACATTCTCCTTCTGGGTACTCTTCTTGGCTAACATATCAACTTTATCATGGAGTAATCCAATGTGTGATGGGATCCATAGCAATTGTACATTAATTCCTTTTTCCCGGATTTTTGAGTAATTATACCTGGCTTCTGGAGGTGTGGTTGGTGGCTAGAGAGAGAACGGGTGATGGTCGTGATCATTCGAAAGGACGGGAAGTAGTTGATTATATGGACATCTGGTTGAGGAAATGGGCTGAGTAGACGATGGTGGAGACGTTCGCTCAAGTGAGAGTGATAGTGGTGGACATGGAGTGGACGGGTTTTCTAAAGGTGTATGTAGAACTATTTTTGTGAGTGGTTGTGCTTCCACCCAAAAGGATCTTTTAAGGCTGCCCTGACTGGAAATCATCAGTGGAAGCATTGCACAAAAGATTCCTTGTGTGGTGATCAGTTATCGTCCATTGTTGTGGAGGCGCTAGAGACAAATCTAGATCACAAGAACAACACGAGCGGACTCAGGAAAAGTTTAAGAAAATTCTGGTTTGATGGGGGAAGGTATTATTAAGTGCAAGGGTGTGTTGAAACACATGGCTATTCAGAATTCACAATATTTAGAAATACTGTACACTTATTATGGAATACACAGCACAAGCTTAACACAAGTACAACGGCACAAACACAAGAGTGTTTTACCCTTATCTGTAACTGTCTTCTTGGTCACGGAAGCACATAACTGCCATCTGTTGTTTACTTTGTCTGTTCATGATGTTCACATATGTCTCCCTCTTTGTAAGCTATCCACACAACAAGAATGATGCGCGTGCAAATCCCAAAGTTGCCGTAGTTTACCTAAACACAGCGTTGCCAGAGGTGTCGAGACCGTATTTACAATTTGCTCTGTTTGTTGTTCTTAAACACACAAGTTTTTATTGGTTTATGCAGCTTACTCTAACAAAAGTTAGCCTAATTGAGAAGGACGGAAAAATATTTTCTTTTAATTCAGGGAACGTTCAGAAATTAGCGCTAGTGAAAAGCAGCAGGGCACTCACTGCCTGCGTAAATTATCGAATACTCTGATTGTAATTATGATCAGCCTGATAGGTCAATGACAAAGTCGCGATTAGCAGACGGAGGATCGAGCCTCAACTACATTCTGCGCTGAATGACGACACACATGACTTTAAAATTTCATGAAATACTATCTCACAACTGAATGTTCCGAGGAAATGCTATTGGTGAAATTAGTGAAAACTCACACACACCTGACACATACATATCTGCCACCTATCTCATACTTTGACTCCTGTCATCTCCCGTCTCACACACACACACACGTCTCCAGCCACCCCACACCCCTCACTACCAGCCACTAGTCTCCGCTTCTTGCAAGTGCGTAATAACATAAACCCAAGAGACCTGGGAGTGAATTAAGAGCCAAGAATCCCCAGAGAGTAGCATCACAAGGAGTGCGTAATAACATAAACCCAAGAGACCTGGGAGTGAATTAAGAGCCAGGAATCCCCAGAGAGTAGCATCACAAGGAGAGCCAGGCCCCAGCAGGAAGACATATTGCACTGTGGGTTTGAGGGTGTGTCATGGACTGCTGACCATTGAAGTACATCCTGGACGGTGAGGTATTTATTTTACAATTTAAATATTATTTTTACATTTTTTTGTAATATTTAATGTATACATTATATTTTAAGGAAAAGTAGTAAACGCGCAAAGTGACTTACTTGATTTTCTAATGTTCTTTGCGGCCCTGGACAAAAGGGTGAGTTTAATATAGTACAAAGCACGAGAGATATAATTTAATACGCGATGGAGAACCGTATCATAATTCCCTTCTCTCGCATGGAGGAAGAAAGACGGATACGAGTCGCATAAACCGGGCAGGAGAACACTTGCAAAAAAAAAAAAAAAAAAAAACGAAAATGCATGTTTGCTATTAAGCGACTCTTGAGATATACAAATGGTGAATATGAAGAGAGGTACAATTTATATCCATTTCCATAAATATGATTAAGCATCTATCAGTTGTGGAGGAGTTTCCTCGTCCATCTTGCTAGACCCTTGTGCTGGCGTGAGCGTAATAAAACAGAGCTCTAAAGGAAGAGTGTTGAAGAACAAAGTCTGGAGTCCAGGAGTCCAAAGCAAAGACAACAGGAGACCATGGTATGGAGTGCAGGAGACCAACATACAAAGTGCAGGAAACCAAGGACAAAACTGCAGGAGACCAAAGACAAAAGTGCAGGAGACCAAGGACAAAAGTGCAAGAGACCAAAGACGAAAGTGCAGGAGACCAAGACAAAAGTGCAGGAGACCAAGGACAAAAGTGCAAGAGACCAAGGACAAAAGTGCAAGAGATCAAGGACAAAAGTACAAGAGACCAAGGACAAAAGTGCAGGAAACCAAGGACAAAAGTGCAGGAGACCAAGGACAAAAGTGCAGGAAACCAAGGACAAAAGCGCAAGAGACCAAGGACAAAAGTGCAGGAAACCAAGGACAAAAGTACAGGAAACCAAGGACAAAAGTGCAGGAAACCAAGGACAAAAGTGCATTAAACCAAGGACAAAAGTGCAGGAAGCCAAGGACAAAAGTGCAGGAGACCAAGGACAAAAGTGCATTAAACCAAAAACAAAAATGCATTAAACCAAGGACAAAAGTGCATTAAACCAAGGACAAAAGTGCATTAAACCAAGGACAAAAGTGCATTAAACCAAGGACAAAAGTGCTGAAACCAAGACCTAGAGTGTTATTTTTGATCTTAGTTGCATTAAAAGGGTCGACGATCAAGAGCAAAGCACACGAAAAGTGCAGTAGGGGAAAGTGTAATAGAGAAGTGCCTTACGGGAAACGTAAGAGGAACGTGAGAGAGAGAGATAAGCAGGAGTATAACATAAGAATGAAGATACTAGGTTCTGCAAAGTGCCAGGAGCACAGCTGATAAGAGCAAGACTGTTTTAACGGAAGAGTGCGGAGCAAGATTGTAAGAGTGTGAAAAAGCACTCAAGAGCAAGAGCACATTATGAACCCTCCCCCCTCCCTCACACTCACACCAGAATGCAACTGGTCGTCCATCCCATCATTTTCAACTAGACCAGACCATCATTCTTCTGACTTTAAAGTTTATAATTTTGAAGAGAAAACTGGCCTAGGGTCCTCCGAGGCGATCAGCCCTCCTAGACGTTACGATGGAGAAAAAGGTTATCATTAATCTCTTCAGATTTAATTTAAAACAATTATTTCTTATTTTTGTCTCCATCTTGTGAAAAGACTCGGTAAATAATGAAATACTTTATTTTTTTGCAATTTAGATTTTTAATGTTATTCTCCTCTTGCCAAAACAGTCATTGGTTAGCGTCAGTCAATGCAATTTTTCACCAAAGAACAAAAGTTTGGCTGGTCATCACTGCTGCCATAAGCGGCGACCCCTTACTGGCGCGTCAGCATTTCCGCGTTCATGCATCAATCCAACGTCTTTATAATTCTGTTTTTCTTTTTGACGGTTATTAGCTGACGTTGCTTCTTTTTATTCTCTCTCTCTCTCTCTCTCTCTCTCTCTCTCTCTCTCTCTCTCTCTCTCTCTCTCTCTCTCTCTCTCATTTTTGTTAATTTAAATAATTCTTCTAAAAGATAGCTAATTCCTTTGCCTTCATTGCTGTTTTAATCTGTTTTTTGAGAAGGGTTAGTTAGAGCAGCTGTCGTACCCACCACAGTCGACCAATATCTGGGAGCCTATTTACTGCTAGGTGAAGAGCGGGCAGCAGCTCTATGGAGACTTAATTATATGCTTCTTCCTTCCTAGGAATCCTTTGCGAGCGGAGAACTCCACCATTGTGTTAGAGGTCACCTTGTTTTACCTCTACGATGGTTAAAAGTTGCTGGAGGGCGTCATCATTTGTGCAACTGCCAACGCCCAGGTAGGAGTCCCAGTAGGTTTGTCTGGCTGCAACTCCTCGTTTAAAAATAATCGCCTTCTTTCTGTTCGAGTAAGTGCATTCAACGCGATGATGATAAATGTTCCTTGTTCTGAACGCCATTTGCATTAATAAGGCGAAGTATATGGATAGGAATGTGCTTCGAGACGTATACAGTCGAGTCTAAATATTATACAGCGAGTTTCTTGGTCAAATATTTCAGAATTATTAAATATGAAATCTTATTTTTTTATGTTTCTGTCAAGAGAATCAGGCTATCAAAAACACGCAAAACCAAAGTATTTTATTTAAAAAAAAAATTGTTCGCATATACTAAGAATTCTTTATCTTCTACGCTTTCTTTTGTCTTATTTCCGATTTTAGCTAATTTTCGAGAGACCCTTTGCAGGTCGACTTATTTCTTTGCTTTAACTTACAAAAGTCAAGCCTGACGCACTGTGTCAACTTTAGTTTATCTGGGCAACTATTTATTAGGTTGAAAATCCCACAGTGCTTTTTTTTGTGAATAATAATAATGTATTTGTGAATAATAATGTTTTCTCATGAAAGCTGTAGATTTTAGGCTTAATTCATATTTCCTAATGGTAATTAAGGCCACATTTTACTTGCAAGCTGAAATAAAAAATGTTGTAATCCTTAAAACAGTAATTAAAGTAAACTGTATATATATATATATATATATATATATATATATATATATATATATATATATATATATATATATATATGTCGTGCCGAATATGTAAAACTGGTCAATTAGCAAGAACTCATTTAAAATTAAGTCTTTTCTAAAATTTTCTCTTATACGTTTAAAGATGTATCTTTTTCATTAATGTTAATGGAAAAAATTTTAATTTTGCACCAAAAGAACCTTAGAAAACTTACCTAACCTTATTATGACAAGAACAATTTATTTTAGCCTAACCTAACTATATATATTTTAGATTTGTTTACAATAATTTAATACTAAACAAACACAGTGAAATATATTTTTTTTGTTAAGTTCAGAATGATTTTGGCGAAATTATTGCATACACAAATTTTCACTTGTCCTATATGGCAAGATGAGCGTTGCTATTTAAGCCAAAATCGCAAGTTCTGCCTATTCGGCACGACATATATATATATATATATATATATATATATATATATATATATATATATATATATATATATATATATATACACACATCAGTGACCACTTCATTTAGGAACACCTGTACACCTGCTCCTCAATGCAAATATCTAACCAACCAATCACCTGGCAGCACCACAGTGCCTAAAAGCATGCAGATGTAGTCAAGAGGTTCAGTTATTTCTAAGACCAAATATCAAAATGGGAAAGAAATGTGATCAAAGTGACTTTGACATTGAATGAGCGAGGACACCTTGTTAATGAGAGAGGTCAAAGGAGAATGGTCAGGCTAATTCAAGCTGACAGGAAGGTAACAGTAACTCAAATAAGCATGCATTACACAAGTGGTATGCAGAAGAGTAGCTCTGAATGCACAACAGGTCGAACATTGAAGTAGATGGGCTGCAGCAGCAGAAGACCACACCAGGGTCCACTCCTGTCAGCTAGGATCTGGAAACTGAGACTACAGTGGGCACAGGCTCACCAAAACTGGACAGCTGAAGATTGGAAAAACGTCGCCTGCTTTGACGAATGGTGATGCCTGTTGCGACAGGCAGATGGTAGAGTTAGAATTTGAAGTAAACAACATGAATTCCTGGATCCAACCTGCTTGCACAGCCGTCATATCTGCAGGGGCATCTTGATGCTATCATATCAACATGGACTAGAATCTAAGAAATGTTTCCAGCACCCTGTTGAATCCAATGCCAAAGAGGGGACCTACCCAGTACTCGAAGAGTATACCTAATAAGATCACATAAATAGATGATATCAGAATATGCGAAACAACCACTGTGAAATAATACTGAAATTCCAAGGAACTATAGTTCCTTGATCATGTGAGAAGTCACGAATGCGTTTGGAATTTCACTATTCTTTCACAGTGGTTATATATATATATATATATATATATATATATATATATATATATATATATATATATATATATATATATATATATATATATGCACATTTATTTATTTATATATTTACATTTACACATACACAAGGTGAAAGTTATATTTGTGTTGTTGACATAAAAGGAGACTTGGAAACGCCTCTTCTCTCGCCTGCATGTTATCATACATAATTATATGATATAAATCACCACCTGAGACTGTATTATTTACTATAATATTTATTTCAGGTGTAATTTAACTGTTAAAAATAACTACTGATGAGGCGTGTGTGGAAGAAAATAAGCACCACGTTTGTATCTAGTGAAGACTTGATTGCTGGATCCCCTTCGTTACTGATACCAAAGTGTTCATGATGTATTCTTGGAGTTTTGAGCAGCTGTATCTTCAGGTGCAGCTGTATCTTCAGGTGCAGCTGTATCTTCAGGTACAGCTGTATCTTCAGGTGCAGCTGAAGGAAGCTAGGAGGGTGATATAGCAACTTTGAGAGATGAACTTTCATTCCCAGAACTAAACAGAGACTACCAACAATGCCAGCAGTAACGAATGGAAATTAATCTGTAAGAAAGGATTAAAGCTAAGTATGAAGAAAGTTAAAATAAAAAGTCCTTTTGAGACAACGAATTTCTTCACTGCTTTGCCGGGCGGTTTTGGTTCGGTAATTGAGGATACATTGAAAGCAAATAGGAATAAGATGATGCAGTGGGTGAATTTTCCTGAGACTAGGAAGGTGAATATCGTTAGCTGATTAGGAAACGTGACTGATAACACTGGTATGCATGATTTTTCTTGACTCTATGGTATCTTTTTCGGTGTATATATATATATATATATATATATATATATATATATATATATATATATATATATATATATATATGGAAAATAGTGATTAATTGTGTTTTTTTATTCATCTCTGTCACATCAGGTTGTCAAGTTATACGGAAACGTTACTTTTCTCTTTTCGTATAACATAAGTAAATGAGAAAATGATATGTTACCAATTAAAATGCTTACTTTATATTGACTTACATGTTAAATCTAATATATTTTTCTTTATTTTCAGATTATTAATATTGTCTAGAGACTGCATAAATTCACCAGACATATTTTGCTATGTCTGCGGGCAATTCACACCTTCAGATTCCCGGAGCAACATTAAATGTTTATTGAAGCGCTGCTACTTTGCTTATTTTGGCTGCAAATTTGGAGACCAGGACAAACCATTTGCACCACACAAAGTTTGCAAGAGTTGCATCAGTTGGAAAATGTGGTCAGTTGGAAAACTGACCACATTTGGAGCTTACTGACCACATTTGGATGAACCACCATGATGACTGCTACTTTTGTATGACTAAAGTAGCTGGATTCAACTAGAAGACTAAAGATTGCATAATATATCCAAATATTCCTTCAGCAATAAGGCTTGTTCCACACACTGAAGATATTTCTGTACCTGTGTCACGGCAAATTTCATCAGAGTCTGATACCAGTAATTCTAAAGAGATGGAAGTAGACTATGAACCACCAACAAATGACCATCGCAAACCCTTCAACCAAGTTGAGCTCAATGACTTGGTGAGAGACCTTAACCTTCCAAAAGTGCACAGTTACTTGGCTCTAGACTGAAGGAACACATGCTTCTAGCTCCTGGAACAACATTCTTTTGGTACAGTTTAATTCCTGGACTTATTACTCGTTCTTTAGTGGGTGTTTTTTTTAACGAGTTAAATGGCATATATTAAAGAACATAAATTACGAGCATACCGAGCTATAAGTAATTACAATGTGTGGCCAAGAAAGATGATAGCGTCTCATTGCCGGGAGATGAGTGTGGGAGTTTCCCATGAAGAGTCATTCCAGATTGGCACACTGCACATCTGATGGACTAATAACTCACGAAATCGTAATTTGATGAAGTAATGACTCACGAAATCGTAATAAGACGACTGTAAACAAACCACGGTACGGGTGGAGTTAGAATTCATGGCGACTGAGTCGTAAAACTCCAGGCCAGTGCGTAAGTCACTGGACCAGCTGGCTACAATAAGATACACTATAGGAAGGTTAACATGGGCCCCACATATACCTAACTGAATGAATCTTATCGTAGCCAGCTGGCCCAGTTGCTTACGCAACTGGCCTGGAATTTTAAGACTGAATCGCTATGGGTTCTAACCCCACGCGTACTGTAGTTTGATGAGCTAATTACCAGATCGTTCTCGTAATCCTCGCAGCTCACTGACTCTGATTTAGAGGTGCAGAGAAACATCAAGGGAAGGAGTTTCGGTCGACGCGGGTCATCACAGCAGAGCTGGTGTGATAGAATGCTTAATTTGAATAGATTTTCATTTCGCATTTAGTTTCGACCTGCGAGTGATAGCGTGAACGACTGTATTTTTTTCTGTTTTGTCAAAGCGCTGAATGACTTTAGAAGTCAAAGCGCTAATAAATTCATCCACTTCCTACCATGGAAGGGCTATTTTTTTTTTTTAAAGTCAGTTTTTTTTCGAGTATAGAAAAAGCATATTTTATTACTCTGAGCTGTTATGTAACGTTCCTTCAAACTTATTAACTCAGAACCTTTATGAGTTTTTTTTGTGTGGACACCACAAAATTACTGTACATTTCAATGTCAGCCTAACATGCGCTGTGATTTTTTTTTATGATTTAACTGTCTATACTAAAAAGTGACTTTCTAAATGGCCCAAGTCGGACCGAAACGTCGTCGTAAACTCCTCTCTGCTATGTGCCGATTTGTGTATTGTTCCAGTCACGGTATTTTGCCTTTTTTGGTTGTTAATCATCTATGTATTTAATGGCTGTTATATTCAAGAGGAGGTTCCCTTTTCTTAGGAAAGAGTTCTTGAGCCAAAGAACTGCAATTGTCCTATCATTCTTTGGATCATACCTGATTACCTCTCATTTTCCAGGTGCTGTAATGACTCACATAGGCCGAGCACTTCTCCATGAATATCCTAAATAAAGTCGCATCGATGACAAGTTGTAAACACTAAACACTTACCTCAGTGAAGTATTCACTGATACAACATTTCAGGTGAAACTGACATTTAACCACTGTGAACTTCAATGTGTTAATAAGGATTCGATAGTCTTTTTTTTTAATAATTCCTTGGTTCCTACTTTCTGTCTTTTATTTTGGTACACAATCTGTACAGTTGTATCCCACTTCTGATGTATAGAATTTCTCCCATTAGTCTCCATCAGTTATTTATTCCATTTGCTCAATACGTTCAACTTTCTTGTTCCAGTTTAGGTGTTCTGTATTGGTTATTTTGCATGTTATCTTCTTATAGCTTTCTATACTAAATCGAAACTTATCTTGATAATTAAATTCTACGGGGGCAGGTGTGCCACCTGCCCCCGTAGTGGCACTCATTGTGGCACCCATCCTATGAAAATATTTTTCCTCACATCACTACTTGCATTTTCCTCTCAAACAGAAAATATATCATGCATCAATATTTTGCCTTTCTTGTTCCTCCCTTATTTTGTGATTTTCGGATTAGTTTCTCGTAGGGAGCTTTAATAAGAGATTTCTTAAAATCTAGATAAATATTGTATGCTTGTGTATGTGTATATATGTGTGTGTGTGTGTGTGTGTGTGTGTGTGTGTGTGTACCCACCTAATTGTACTCATTTAATTGCGGTTGCAGGGGTCGAGACTCAGCTCCTGGCCCCGCCTCTTCACTGACCGATAATGGGTCCTCCCTTTCCCTGGTCCATGAGCTTTATCATACCTCATCTTAAAGCTGTGTATGGTTCCTGCCTCCACTACCTCTCTTGCTAGGCTATTCTGCTTCCTGACTACTCTATGACTGAAAAAATACTTCCTAACATCTCTTTGATTCGTCTGAGTCTTCAGCTTCCAATTGTGACCCCTTGTTTCTGTGTGCCATCTCTGGAACATATTGTCTCTGTCCACCTCGTGTATTCCACGCAGTATTTTGCATGTCGTTATCATGTCTCCCCTGACCCTCCTGTCCTCCAGTGTCGTCAGGCAGATTTCCCTTAACCTCTCTTCGTAGGACATTCCCTTTAGCTCTGGAACCAGCCTTGTTGCAAACCTTTGTACTTCCTCTAATTTCTTGACGTGTTTGACCAGGTGTGGGTTCCAAACTGGTGCTGCGTACTCCAGTATTGGCCTAACGCACACAGTGTATAGAGTCTTGAACGATTCCTTACTGAGGTACGGGAACGCTATTCTCAGGTTTGCCAGGCGCCCATATGCCGCAGCAGTTATCTGGTTAATGTGTGCTTTTGGCGACGTACTTGGTATTATACTCAACCCTAGATCTTTCTCCTTGAGTGAGGTTTGCAGCCTTTGGCCGCCAAGTTTATACTCTGTCTGCAGTCTTCTATGCCTTTCCCCGATCTTCATGACTTTGCATTTGGTGGGGTTAAATTCTAGGAGCTAGTTGCTGGACCACGCGTCCAGCCTGTCCAGGTCTCTTTGTAGACCTGTCTGGTCCGCATCTGATTTAATTCTCCTCATTAATCTCACATCATCTGCAAACAGGGACACTTCGGAGTCTATCCCATCCGTCATGTCGTTCACATATGCCAAGAATAGCACTGGTACCAGGACTGACCCCTGTGGGACCCCGCTCGTCACAGGCGCCCACTGTGATACCTCATCACTGACCATGACTCGCTGTTGCCTCCCTGTTAGGTATTCTCTGTTCCATTGCAGTGACCTTCCTGTTATATGCGCCTGATCATCTAGCTTCTCTACTAATCTCTCGTGAGGAACTGTGTCGAAGGCCTTCTTGCAGTCCAAGAAAATGCAATCAACCCACCCCTCCCTCTCATTTCTTTCTTCAGTTACCTTGCCATAAAACTCCAGTAGGTTTGTGACACACGACTTGCCTTCCATGAATCTGTGCTGGCTGTCGTTTATAACCTTGTTCTGCTCCAGGTGCTCCATCACTCTCCTGATAATCTTCTCCATGACTTTACGTACTATACACGTCAGTGACACTTGTCTATACTTTAGTGCTTCATTTCTGTCTCCTTTCTTAAAGATGGGGACTACATTTGCCATCTTCCATACCTCAGGTAGTTGCTCAGTTTCAAGGGATGTGGTTAGTGGCACACACAGTGTCTGCTCCCTCTCTAAGGACCCACGGAGAGATGTCAGGTCTCACCGCCTTTTAGGTATCAAGGTCACTTAGGAGCTCCTACACCTCCTCCTCGGTTGTGTGTTTTTCATCCAACACTTGTTGGCATATCTATTGTTGGTGTACCGCACTGTTTTGTCTTCCCAGTGTCACTTCAGTCTCCACTGTAAATACTTCCTGAGATCTCTTGTTGAGCTCCTCACATACTTCTTGGTCATTTCTTGTGAGCTCCCCACCTGTTAGTTGCCATTTTGTCCTAGGCACATGTCGATTAGACACTTGTGTGTGTGTGTGTGTGTGTGTGTGTGTCCACGTGTCCACCCACTTGTGTTCACCTATATGTTGTTGCAGGGGTCGAGTCTTGGCTCCTGGATCCGCTTCTTCGTTGCCTTTACTGGGTTTACCCACTCACTGTCGTGCCTGTTTTTAAAGTTATGTATGTATCCTGCCTCTACCACTCTACTGCCATGGTCGTTCCATTTCCTGGCTAAACAATGAAGAAATGCTTCCTAACATCTATATGTGCCATCGTGTGTGTGTGTGTGTGTGTGTGTGTGTGTGTGTGTGTATGTGTGTGTGTGTGTGTGTGTGTGTGTGTGTGTACTCACCTACTTGTACTCACCCACTTGTGGTTGCATATAGGTGAGTGTGCACTCACTTATTTGTACTCACCTATTTGTAGTTGCAGGGGTCGATTCACAGCTCCTGGCCCCGCCTCTTCGCTGGTCGCTACTAGGTCCACTCCCTCCCCCCATGCTCCATGAGCTTTATCGTGTCTCTTATTAAAGATATGTATGGATCCTGCCTCCACTACATCACTCTCCAGATTGTTCCACTTACTGAAAACTCTGTGACTGAGAAAATACTTCCTAACATCCCTGTGACTCATCTGAGTCTTCAACTTCCAGTTGTGACCCCTGGTTGCTGTGTCACATCTCTGAAACACCCTGTCCCTATCCACCTTGTCAATTCCTCTTAGTATTTTACATGTCGTTATCATGTCCCCCTGTCCTTCCCTCGTACGTGTGTGTGTGTGTGTGTGCCTGTGCTTATACATGTATTTATTTTCTTGGAGACAAGTGATTTTACTGACGCTATTTCTGTACTTTATTACTTTACGTGGAGTCTGAGAATTTTCAAGAGTTTTACGAGTTGCATTTTATGGCATTATGTTGACTGTACCGAAGCAAATTGTAGGGTATTAAGTTTCCTTGTGTGTTTATTTTATTACCTGCCGGATGTGTAGTATATTGGAAATATATATATTCTCTCGCTTCTCTCAGAGTCAAATGGAAATGTGTCGTCTCGCTGCTGTCGTCCTGCCGCAAATCCTGCAAGTTTTTGTTCAAAATAGCGGTTTGATTAGTACTTGTGTTTAGTTTCTTCTCCTCTGGTCATGTGGGTTAGTCTCGGACGAGGAACATGAGCAGTAATGCACCTCATTTGCATATATCATATCGAAATAGGCTTTGGTCTGCCTCGCTCACTATCCAAGCTCTCTTGTTCTGAGGCTCAGGAGTTACTCACTCGTAGTATTATTATTTGTTTAAAACAATACTACGAATTGTGTTGCAGAGGTTTGATCTGTGCAACACAATTGTCCTTAAAGATCTGTTAAGTTATACGATGAATTAAGGAAAGATCCTGGACTTCACCTTACTAAAGCAGACAAAGAAAATGCGATAGAAATTGTAGATAAGGTAGATTATAGGCGAAAAATAACATATTAGAAGACAGGGAAACTGACGTGCCCCCTGATGTGTGTACTGCTCGTGAAGACTTGTATTCCAAACGGGAGGACAATGAAATAAGTCCTGAAGCTTCTGTGGCCACGTATGTGTTCGCATCAGGGGTGGCATGTCCAGTGGTACTGGGTACCTGATGTCTGAAGCATCGATGGCCAAGTGGACTAAGGTGTCTCGAAATTTTGGCGGGCTTCTCGGAAAACGTGCTGAAATATCGGGGGTTCGATTCCCGGCCAGTCGCACACACATTGCTTTCTAATCTGTCTATAAGGTTTAAAAATATATTGTCCACAATAATCCTTAAGTTCAAGGACGAAGGCTATTAAGGCTTCTAGCGACGGAGTTAAGGCTAACGAGGATCAGTAAGACGTCTAGAGAAAGTAATTACGATCAGTACCTCTGGTAAATAGGAGTACTAACGAGGGATCGCTAATGAGGAGCATTAAAGCCAGTAAGGAGACTCATCATTGCTAATGACGAGAGACAATAAAGTAGCTAACGAAAGTTAATAAACCACTAATGATGGTTATTAGTACTTCGATACTAACAATGGTTAATAACCTCGTTAGTATCGAAAGGGATACTTCAATCCCCATATAATATATTCTACAAGAATATAAATATTTAAGGGGTGGACCAGTAAGCCAGTGGAAGGTCTCAGTCAGATGACCGTAAGTTCCATTATTAGCGGGTCGTCATGTGACTGAGACCCGCGTTAGAAAATAATTGTGCTGTTTCTTGACGATTATTATCATTATTATGGGGAGCGCTAAACCCCTAGGGATTATACAGCGCCTGTGGTGGGGAGGTGGATGGAAGGCATTCAGGCTTAATTCAGGGAATTGGAGCACAGATCCAATTCCCTAGATCAAGAGCCCCTCACCTTGAGCGGTGTTTCTTGACGAATCTTACTTAGCCTAACCTACCATCCCTATGCCAGGAGTAAAACTCTGCTTTCGTAACGAGTATGAACTGTCTTCATACCAGGGGAAAAAGAGGCACAACACTCACGAGGTGTAAGGTGCTCTTTCGTTCGTCAGGATCAGGTCTTAACGGGAGTTCGTCAAATGGTGAGGCGCTTGATGACTCGGCAACTACTTGCGTGCCGGTGCTAGGTAACAGTGATTAAGGAACCCCTGGCGTACCAGTGATGGGTATCAGCGATTAAACAACCGCTGCATTACATGGACTGATTAACAGTGATTAGGCATCCACTGGAGTATGTGCTGGGTATATGTGATCAAACAACCCTGGTGCACTAGTGGTGAGTATCAGTAATTAACCATCTGCTGGTTTACCGATGCTGGATATCAATAATTAAGTAGCCCCTGACTGACCCTGAGATAAACTTGGTTCACCATTAGTTTCTACGGGTAGGAGGTTGTCAGGCAGAAGTTCAGGAGTATGACCTGCACCATTATGAGCAAGAAAGCGAATCGGGAAGCGAAGATTAACACGAACTTTCATAGCAGGTGAAGCACCAGGTTTGGAAAGCCATACTAAACGATTCGGATCTTAATTTGTTGCGAATACCCTCACGAAGCTGTGCAGCAGTAAGAGTACATTGGTACTCAATGCCAGTTGAACGAGCGATTCGCTAGCAGCGTTGTAGAGAGTCTGGGCAAGTTTTGTAAAGTATACGCCGTCACCAGACGCCTAACACGCGTAGGTGGAATAACCAGCCAGTCAAACCATACCCCCGGCCGGGATTGAACCCGCGGTCATAGTCTCAAAACTCCAGCCCGTCGCGTTAGCCACAATAAGATTCATCCAGTAGTATACAAAACACTACCCTGTAGCAGTATCCTCAGTTTACAGACAGCTGTAGCCTTTAGCACTCAGTCAACGTAAGCAGGCTTGTAGGGTGAGGAAGCAGCGTAAATGCAGTGCAGAGGACACAATGGCTTCAAGGGAGGCACTCCTACTGCGAACACAGGTGGTAGTCTGATGGCCTGTAGCACCTGGTCGTTACTAAGTCAGCAAATAAAGCACTCAGCAGGACAGCACTAAGGGCAACTCCAACAAGCAGGGATAGATTTCTTTGGAAAATATATTCCTTCACCAGTATATACACTATGTGCATTGTTAGTAATTTGCAATAGTACAAATTAGAGCTACTCAAAGCAGTAGTGGTTACAACCAATGTCAGTGGAAGTCTGCCACTGGCTTCCACGTGACTCGTGGGTTGAACTGGACAGTGAACTCAGCAGTGGGGCCCCAGAACTGCTACACTCTGAACTGCCAGTTCACTGGTCAAGAAAACATGCCGAATTGTTGTGTAACAAAAGTCGAATATAATGTAACATTACACAAATAACCCGCACATAGAAGAGAGGAGCTTACGACGACGTTTCGGTCCGACTTGGACCATTTACAAAATCACACTGTGTGACTTTGTAAATGGTCCAAGTCGGACCGAAACGTCGTCGTAAGCTCCTGTCTTCTATGTGAGGGTTATTTGTGTATCATTCCAATCACGGTACTGTGCCTTTTTTTTGTTATAATGTAACATTCGGAGCGCGACACACACACACACACACACACTGGGAATTTCACAATTTTTTCACAGTGAATACCCTCACGGTGTGTGTGTGTGTGCGTGTGTGTGCGTGTGTGTGTGTGTACACAACACACACAGTGAAGAGGCAGGGCCAGGGGCAGCTATGACTCGACTCCTGCAACCACAATTACGTGAGTGAGTACAATATCATGATCAACGTGGACAACTGCATCAGAAAGAACCAGGCGGAGATGTTTGGAGGCGGCCACCGCTCACCATACTGAGAACATTTATTTAGCAGATAAGTGGAGCACACACTAAATGCCCTCATACCATCCATTATTCTTTTTTATTAAAATAGTACCCATCCCTGGCCCTTTACCTCACCTCCCTGATCTCACTTCCCTGACCTCATTTTCTTGACTTCACGTTTTACCTCACCCCTGGACTTCTCTGGTGACTTTCCTCCAGCTGGACCTTAATTTGCTCATCTATCTCATAAGATAACGTGTCTGTGTGTTTTCTGTACACCTGGGCGAAACGTGTGTGTTAATTATAGAAGACGCTAAACAACGAGCATTACTCTACTCCTGTAGCTACTAACTGGTAATTACTCACAAACATACACACACACACACACACACACACACACACACACACACACACACACACACACACACAAATATAAATGAAGTACATACATCCTCTGACGATACATTATTTTCAGGTGTTTCTTTAAGTATCATATACAACAGAGTCTGGCAGATTTTCTGCAATTAAATTATCCGTATAAATTGCATTTATATATTTTCTGTTCACTCTTCCTCAGTTCCTCGAAATCTAATATTAAGTTTACTTTTGTGTCTGTATAATTTTGTGCTTGTGTAAACAAGTTTAAACAGTTTTATTGCTTTATGTTTAACCTAAAGAATGACTGACGTCTCTCTTCATTCTTCCTTCATTTCACCTGCCTTTTTCAGTCTTTTATTCTGTCAAATTTCTGTCTTCCTTCACAAACTGTTTTGTTTACAACTGTATATTCATTAAATAGTTTGGAAATTTATTGTACAAGTCATTATTTTGAATCAAATGTATCTAGTTTAAAAATGGAGAGAGAATTTTTCACTCAATGCGAAATTTCTGAAGCTTGACACTGAGTACAGTGTCGCCAGAATGCCTAATTGCTCTGTAAATTCTCTACTTTGTTAATGAAAGTATTGGAGTAACTTATCACGTTCCTCTTAAATACAAGAGTCTATTGCTTAGTCAATTTATTCATCGCATTTGACCGAAGAGACAACTAATGAAATCAAATTTATTTCGTTACTGCTTTATTTAGAACCATCGGTGTTTTTCAAGAGAATTTATATAACATTGTTTCGGGATGTTTTTGTTGACGCTTGTATCTGAGGTTCTGATGAGAAAACCACTACTAGTGTGTGTTCTGGTGCGGTTCTGTCATATCTGTCATTATTTCTCTACCTCTCAGTAAAATAGGTCTCTGTATGGTTGTAATTATTTTACTCACTTGAAAGTTCATGCTGCGTGATTCGTGAGGTGGTCTGTGCCATGGTATTGTTTCTTGTTCAGCACTTCGTGATTCGTGAGGTGGTCTGTGCCATGGTATTGTTTCTTGTTCAGCACTTCGTGATTCGTGAGGTGGTCTGTGCCATGGTATTGTTTCTTGTTCAGCACTTCGTGATTCGTGAGGTGGTCTGTGCCATGGTATTGTTTCTTGCTCAGCACTTCGTATCACTTTAGTGGCGTGATTCGTGAGGTGGTCTGTGCCATGGTATTGTTTCTTGCTCAGCACTTCGTATCACTTTAGTGGATAATATTTTGCTAATGTTGAAATGTTGATAATGAGGAGTTCACATCGTTTCTTTGGGTGATTATGTCCTCAGGTAACATTAATATTTATACGTAGACACCCCAGATATTTTGTCTAAACGTTCTGTTGGATTTTAATCACAGAGTTATTTTTGACATCTTATTTCTTTATTTCTTATTGAGATAACGGGAGTCGTAGTCTTAGTAGACATGCGTGAATATTTGCTGGAACTTTGTATGATACACCCATAACTACCCATCTTGCCATAATACACCATTTCATTCCCAGTTAAGTTCGCATTGTATACACATGAGCTTAAACAAGTTTTTTTTAAGCGTGCCTTTGTCATAAATTTATGCAATATCCGTCTAGGTCTTACTTTGTTGCATTAGTTCCACTCTCTTCTTCACCTGTTCCTAAATCTCTCTCTCCTTGCCTGTTTTATATGTGTCGGCGAGAAGTAGTTACTTCTCTCAAGACTCTTGGTCCATCTTTCAACAATTCTTCAAGCCGTTAGAAACAAATCATCGATAAATCACTGGTATGCACAAGTACTTCTCTCGACTTATTTAATATTTAAGAATTCACGAGAAATATTTTCACAGATCCAGTAGATGGAGTGTCTGTGATGGCCATCGATTTTTACTTCTTTAACCTAGTATATTTTAGCGTTATAGTCCGCTATTTGCGAGTATCATCTGTTGAGTTTTGTGTTTGCTGATACGTAAGATAATTTCAAGGAAATGAGAGAAGAAAATGGTACTTCTTTTTATTTAACTTATGCAATGTCCATGTATGATAGCCTTGTCTCAATGTTTCTACCTGTGGTTCTTGTTGATCATCTTAGTGATGCGCGCAACTGCTTTGTATTATCTGCACATTTATTACCTTAGATAATTCACGTGGCCTTGACGTTTCATGCCAGACGGGTACGGAGGCACTTTATGGCCAACCTCGTATAAATTCTTTTATATAAGTTATAAATAAAATTGCATTGCTTTAATCCTCGTTTTGTTTATCTAACACTCACTAATTCTCTAGACATGTATATTTTTGGGAGAGGATTTACCGCAGGGACACTCATTTTGTTTTCACATGATATATTATCCTTTAAATTCTTTTTTCACATGGATTAATATTATCTTCTGCTGTACTTGTTTGGTAAGACAAATGCGTGAATGTGTTTTGTTATATTTACGAATACGGGGACACACATATAGTTGAATAGCAAGGTGTCCACCTGGGTGATTGGCAGTCACGTAGGTATGATTTTTCCATTTAGAAACAAGTATTTGCGTTACTTAGAGAGCGAAAAGAAGTATGACATGGGTAGTTAAATAGATGAATAGTAGTTCCCTCGGAGAAATACAATCCGACAATGATGAGGAGCTTCTGGACAACTTTAAAAACAGTAAGAAGAATCAAGATGGTGCTGCAAGCGCGTCTCAAAATTAACTACCGGCGACCCATATTAGGCCAGTAAATAATTCTCTTCAGAAAACTTTTCCTCGTAAATTTTCAAGGCGATTCTCGGACTAAGAAATCTATTCGAGGTACAGAGAAAAACAGTAAAAGTAGTGGAGATGTAGAAATGAAGTGGTGTGTGCTTAGCTCCAGGCTGAGGGACTGACCACCTCATATCTGCATCTCCGCTGCTTCTGTTCTCTCCTCTGTATATCGACTGAAGAAGCCTATTAAACAAGCAAAGCGTCTTGTCGATAAAGATACCAAACTGTTGCTCAAATGTCTTATTCGCATACCTGTCGATATTTTATTCCATAATCAAAAAAAAAATCATTTTTGCAGCAGAAATGCTTGAAGCACATTGTACCTATAAGGCATTTATATAACAAAGTCTCGTGCTCCTATATGCTCACCATTCCAAAAGTCTTGACATATCCATATAATGGGTGAACTAACCCAGGCAGTACACAATGCAACACTTAAAACACAGTTTTCTATCTCACATTTTACAGGTAAACCCACTGTAAAGAATCATAAATAACCGCATTAAAAATTTAAAAAGGCCAAGTTCAGTAACACATTTTGGAGCTATGAAAATAAGAATGTGCGGAAATATATAAGACATAAATATTGTAGTAAATTCAGCAATGACTAAATTAAGGTTAGGACAGAGTAAGTCAACAGTTCACAGTTCACAGATGATGATATGATGTAAACGGAAATTGCAGTCATTGTAATGTTCCGGAAGCTGCACAGCATTTCCTGTCCCATTGTTTTAAACATCACAGAGTGAGAACTATCTTCAGACACGAACTTGCCACCCTTAATGATTCCTTACAACTTGAAAACAGCTTAGATAGGATCTTCCCACTGCATATAAACCAGAAAATAGAGAAAGCATTAACTCGGTTTGTGCAAACAACCAACAAACAAGTCAGCATCTAAATGCTAAAATGCAACTCTATCCAAAATGCTTAAGACGTTTCCAGAAAGTGACCAACAGCACCAGACACCACTGGATCAGCTTGACCCAACAAGAGTGACAACACACTACAGCTCGAGAAGTCATCGGGAGAAGAGAAAGCCTCTTAAAAAACTGCTCGTATCCTAAAGAAGAAAGAGAACACTAGCACTGCAGACCTGTGTCTGTTTATGCAGTTTAACTAATTGATAAATTAATTTATTACACTTAATTGCCATTCTATCACGAGGTGTGTGACTTGCCTATGCATCTTCAAGCTTTATGGTGATGCAGCACAGAGATAATCACAGACTCTTGGGTGATTTAAGGTGGTGCGTCCATTGGTTTGTTTCTGATAATTAAAATGATGGTTGGGTGATTCTAGGTAGTTAATCAGTCATGCAAAACAGCTGAGAGCTGCTCACATTGTATGCATATTGTCTATGGATAACATATACACTACGCGAGGAGAAATCTTATTGACTCCCGTTCCGCAAGTGTTGTATGATCCCTAAGGATTTAGCGCTTTTTGTTGGATATAATAATTTAAAATTATTGGCTGTAGTGATGCATAAAAATTGCAATACCGTGACTGGAATAATTCACACACAAAAACAAAAAAATAGAAGAAACTTCAGGCGACATTTCGTTCCGTCTTGGACCATTATCAAGTTACAAATGAGCGAGGAAATGTAGAGAAGACCAAGAAACAGGTCGGAAAGAGGGACGGATCGAAATGACTTCAAAAGTTTTCTCTCTAAGTGTGGGTTGCTTTTGAATGAGCTTCAGTGTATAATTATCTCTCTCTCTCTCTCTCTCTCTCTCTCTCTCTCTCTCTCTCTCTCTGTCTCTTGCTCTGTCTCTTGCTCTCTCGCGCATTCTGGCTGGCTACCCATCATATGTAGCTGAGTGATTTAAGACATCAGTTTGTCAGCTACCTGCATTCGTGGAGAGCTGGTGACCTGGGTTCTAATCTTGTGGGTTGTGATATTTCTTTGTTTAGATTTTCATTCCGTCGAGTACATTGAACACACACACACACACACACACACACACACACACACACACACACACACACACACACACACACCTCGATAAGTATGGGCACTTAGCTTCGGCTAGGAGCCCATGCTCATCTGAGGTGTGGTTTTGTGAACCATGATGCAGACGGCTCAGGTTCGAATCCTGTTCTGGACAGAGAAATGATGTTCGTTGTGGCAAATATCTCAGTGGACATCCAATTTCTTAGTTATTAACGATGCGGATGTAATCAAGAACGATAATTACGAAACCTAACTAAATTTTGTTAATGGATAAACTGAACAAAGAGTAATGCCATATAAAAATCCCTAATATAAAATATATAAAAATCCCTAAACCGAATCTATGTATTATACAAATATGCAAAAAAAATTTGCAAGTTGAATTCAATTTGTTTTTAATAACCTTCTTTAGTAGGACTCTGAAGAAATGTTCAGGGGAGACTTATATAAATATATATATATATATATATATATATATATATATATATATATATATATATATATATATATATATATATATATATATATCGTAGAGGAGGTTAAAACTTAATGACCAGAAGAAATTAATTCTTCATTGTTAATAATTTGTATTAGTAATTTTTTTCACATAACTTTTGTGTGTTTGTATAATAAATTCAGTTTAATTTTTATTTATATAGAATTTTACGTAACATTACCCTCTGCTTGCTGTATAATTAAAAAAATTAATTAGGTTTTATAATTATTGTTTTCCGTTTAGTATAAACTTAAGTGTAAACTACAAGTCTAAGCTTTGTGAGTAAACTTTTATAGTCCAATGTTTTAGATTTAAGTGTTAATTAAAAATTTTAAAAGGTTTTTACTTTTATTAAAATTTTAGATTCTGATGATGGATATTACATTCGAAAAGTAAATAATAATCAAATTATATCCTCTAAGAGGCCTGGTCACAGACCGGGCCGCGGGGGCGTTGACCCCCGGAACTCTCTCCAGGTAAACTCCAGGTAAGATATTTGTCACAGGAGGCAAAGACAGTAATGTATGAGAGTATAGTGGTACCAAGACTCTTATATGGGTGTGAGACATGGGTTTTATATTGTAGCGAGGAGGAGGTTGGTGGCAGTGGAGAGAAGTCGTGTCTAGTGTTGTAAATATTATGCAGAGAATCCGTAACGAGGAAGTGTGGAGTTATTAAAAGCATTAGTCAGAAGGCTGAGGAGGGGGTTGTTGAGATGGTTTGGTTATTTACAGAGGGTGGAGCAAAATTGGATGACTTGATGTATAAATCTGTAGTGGAGGGAAGGCAGGGTAGGGGTCGTCCTAGGAAAGAATAGAGGGAGAGGTTAAATGGGGTTTTGCGTGCATGGAGCTTGGACATACAGCAGGCATGTGTGACAGTGTTAGATAAGAGTGAAGAATGGTTTTGGGGACTCGGCGAAGTATTGGAGTGTGAACAGGGTAATAATTTGTGAAGGGATTCAGGAAAACCGATTAGCCGGTCTTGACTCCTGGAGATGAGAAGTACAGTGGCAGATACGTCGTATCTGAGCGCCTCTGGTAAGACAGTGACTGTGTGAATAATGTTAAATATGTTTCTTTTCCGATTCGTCCTGCCTCGGTGGGAGACGGCCAACGTGTGAGAATACTCACTTAATTGTGAGTATGGGTCCTTCCTGCCCCTGCTCCATGAGCTTTATCATTCCTCGTCTTAAAACTATGTATGGTTCCTGCCTCCACTACATCACATGCAAGACTATTCCACTTATTCCACTATTTCCCTTAGCTCTGGGACCAGCCTTGGTACAAACCTTTGCACGTTCTCTAATTTCTTGAGGTGCTTGACTAGGTGTGGGTTCCAAACTGGTGCTGCATACTCCAGTATGGGCCTGACGTACACAGTGTATAGAGTCTTGAACGATTTCTTACTGAGGTATCGGAACGCTATTCTCAGGTTCGCCAGGCGCCCATATGCCACAGCAGTTATCTGGTTAATGTGTGCTTCCGGCGACGGGCTCGGTATTATACTCACCCCTAGAACTTTCTCCTTGAGTGAGGTTTGCAGTCTTTTGCCGCCCAGCCTATACTCTGTTTGCCGTCTTTTTGCCCCCGATCTTCATGGCTTTGCATTTGGTGGGATTAAATTCTAGGAGCCAGTTGCTGGACCACGCGTCCAGCCTATCCAGGTCTCTTTGTGGACCTGTCTGGTCCGCATCTAATTTAATTCTCATTAACTTCACATCATCTGCAAACAGGGACACTTCGGAGTCTATCCTTTCTGTAATGTCATTCACATATACCAAGAATAGCACTGGTACCAGGACTGACCCCTGTGGGACCCCGCTCGTCACAGGCGCTCACTGTGATACCTCATCACGTACCATGACTCGCTGTTGCCTCCCTGTTAGGTATTCTCTGATCCATTGCAGTGCCCTTCTGTTATACGTGCCTGACCCTCTAGTTTCTGTACTTATCTCTTGTGAGGAACTTTGTCGAAGGCCTTCTTGCAGTCAAAGAAAATGCAATCATCCCACCCTTCCTTCTCATGTCTTACTTCAGTAACCTTGCCATAAAACTCCAGTAGGCTTTTGACACATGATTTGCCTTCCATGAATCCGTGCTGGCTGTCGTTTATAACCTTGTTCCGTTCCAGGTGCTCTACCACTCTCCTCCTGATAATCTTCTCCCCTTATGAGTGGAACAAACTCCCAAGTACCGTTATAGAGGCCAGAACGTTGTGTAGCTTTAAAAATAGGTTGGATAAATACATGAGTGGATGTGGGTGGGTGTGAGTTAGACCTGATAGCTTGTGCTACCAGGTCGGTTGCCGTGTTCCTCCCTTAAGTCAATGTGACCTGACCTAACTAGGTTGGGTGCATTGGCTTAAGCCGGTAGGAGACTTGGACCTGCCTCGCATGGGCCAGTAGGCCTTCTGCAGTGTTCCTTCGTTCTTATGTTCTTATGTTCTTATGTACTATACACGTCAGTGACACTTGTCTATAGTTTAGTGCTTCGTTTCTGTCTCCGTTCTTAATGATGGGGACTACATTTGCCATCTTCCATACCTCAGGTAGTTGCTCAGTTTCAAGTGATGTGTTGAAGATTGTGGTTAGTGGCACACACAGTATCTCTGGTCCCTCTCTAAGGACCCATGGAGAGATGTCCGGTCCCACTGTCTTTGAGGTCCTTTTCGTACTGCCGCTGGGCCTCCCTCCTTATCTGTGCATACTCGTTTCTGGCTCGTTGACTAATCTCTTTATTTTCCTGGGTCCTTTTCCTTCTGTACGTTTTCCATTCTCTAGCGCACTTAGTTTTTGCCTCCCTACACCTTCGGGTAAACCAAGGGCTCGTTCTGGTTTTCCCATTATTTCTGTTACCCTTGGGAACAAGCCTTTCCTCTGCCTTATTGCATTTTGTTGTTACGTAGTCCATTTCGTTTACTGACTTTCCTACCAACTCACTGTCCCACTGAACCTCTTGCAGGATGGTCCTCATACCTGTGTAGTCCCCCATTTTATAGTTTGGATTTTCCCTTTCTACTCATGGTACCCTCTCCACTTGCAGCTCTACGATGTATTCAAAGCTCAGAACCACGTGATCACTAACTCCAAGGGGCCTTTCATATGTGATGTCCTCGATGTCTGAGCTACTCAGAGTGAACACAAGGTCCAGTCTTGCTGGTTCATCCTCCCCTCTCTCTCTCTGGTAGTGTCCCTAACATGCTGGTGCATGAGGTTTTCTAGTGCTATATCCATCATCTTGGCTCTCCGTGTTTCGGGACCCCCATGTGGCTCCAGGTTTTCCCATTCAATCTCCCTGTGGTTGAAATCGCCCATAACCAGTAACTTTGCTATACTCAAGTGAGCTTTTCTTACCCCCTCAGTTAGTGTATCCACCATTGCTCTGTTGCACTCATCATATTCCTGTCTTGGCTTCCTGCAGTTCTGTGGTGGGTTATATATCACTGCAATGGCTACCTAATGTTCCCCTGACTGAATTGTACCTACTGTGTAATTCCTTTGTCCAATCACGTCCATTTCTTCCATTTCCTGGTATCCCCAACGGTTTTTAATGAGCAAGGCAACCCTTCCTCCCCCTCTGCTCCTTCTAACCTTCCTCAGAATCTGATATCCGGGTGGGAAGATTGCGTCTGTTATTGTGTGTGTGTGTGTGTGTGTGTGTGTGTGTGTGTGTGTGTGTGTGTGTGTGTATTATTGCAAAGCAACCATGGGGGAGTTGAATGAGAGTTCTAGGCCTTTCGTGATGCAATCAACACATCAGGAGCTGCCAATGTTGCAGAAGAAAGGAGGAATTCCAGGCAAATACATTCAGTGGAAGCTTCTATGCTCGAATGAGGTAGAAGGGAAACAGGAGACAATAAGTGCCCCAGGCATGCCAGTCACCAGTGCCTAGTGTCCTGTGCCAGAAAGATTAAATATTAAAGAATTAGAACACAGCCAGCCAGAAGCACTGATACTGTGGCAATAACCTCACGAACGTAATAATCTTAGGATTGTCTGGTCTAGTGCAGTGGTTCTCAACTCGTTTCAGCCGATGGACCACCAACCCAATTATAAAAATATCCTGGACTATTTAATTTTTTGAGTAATGATATATAAAGGCAAAACAAAACAGTAATTCGAGAAGGTATATAAAATAATAAATATCTAACATTTCAATCTGAAATATATTTCATATAAACATAATTTCCTGGAAATAAAGGATTACATATCTAACATTTTGGTGTAAAATTTCTTTGTAATGAACATAATTTTAAAATTATGAAGTATACTTCCAACATTTTTCTTTGAAATACGATTATTTCACTTTTTCTTACAACCAGATTTTTGGATTCTGACTCAAGAAATCGTAATGACACGATTGCAAACAAACCATACCCCCGGCCGGGATTGAACCCGCGGTCATAGAGTCTCAAAACTCCAGCCCGTCGCGTTAGCCACTAGACCAGCTAGCCACAATAAGATTCATCCAACTAGGTATATTTCTACACCATAGGAAGGTTAGCACAGGCACCACTGTGACCACAAATGCAAGTTTTTACGCTAGCTGGAGATTCGTCTGTAAAAACTTGCATTTGTGGTCACAGTGGTGCCTGTGCTAACCTTCCTATGGTGTAGAAATATACCTAGTTGGATGAATCTTATTGTGGCTAGCTGGTCTAGTGGCTAACGCGACGGGCTGGAGTTTTGAGACTCTATGACCGCGGGTTCAATCCCGGCCGGGGGTATGGTTTTGGATTCTCTGCTCGCTGACAAGGTTTTCAATGTTAGGAGCGGTACTTGATAATGTACAACTAAAATCGCATTCAACTGCAAGCCGATTACTCTGTTTGGACTTAATATGCAACAAACATGGAAATCCACGCTCTCGCGCGCATATACACCACGTCACGAACCAACTGCCTCAACACACAAGGTTCATGATATCGATATCGTTTCCGCAGTTTGACTGTCGCTGCAGCTTACACGGGCGAATTCATTATCCGACCACCCCGTTCTCGCTGATGAATGCGCAAATCGCTGATCCACAATATATTTTCAATAAATTTAAGAGTATGTGCACCAATCTTCCGTTTGTTACCAAATATAGTGAACGTTCTGTGGACCACCCAAAATGTCACCATGGACCACCAGTAGTCCATGGACCACCAGTTGAGAACCACTGGTTTAGTGGTTGGAGCGTCGTGAATTTTGGCTTGCGTCACACTAGGCAGGCTAAAGTAACACGGATTCGATCCCCGGCCAAGCCGCAGTTTTCTTACTTGCATCAAATTCCATTCCTTAGCCGCTTTTTGATCTGTGATAAATGCTCCTTTGGAGCATTTTAAATAGGAAAGGTAAGTGTCTGCATACACTGACGTGATCTTTGTGTGTTCTAGTTGAAAAAAAAAAAGCGTGTGTGCTGGGGAAATGTTATTATCGTGTGTGATGGAATACCGTTTTCGTAAGTGCTGGTTTAATACCTATTTTGTGTGTGATGGAGGAATACCCTCTTTGCACACGCTGGGGAAATACTGTATCCATGTACAGTAGCGTTCCTCCATTTTTAGGGCCCTGAAGCTTGAGCTGTTATGGGGGCCCCTTCGGAACTAGCAATGAGGTCTGGGTAACCACTGTTATCTTCTTCCATGGGGCTGTTGCACGACAGATCACCATTTTTTTCAGATTTAATCACTAAAAAAATTAACTTCATACAGTAGACCCAAAATTTTTAAGTAATGTGGATTAAAGTCGCTATGGGGCCCCTCCGGAATTAGGGGCCCTCAAGCTTAAGCTTCATTAGTTTCATAATTGATCCGCCCCTGTCCATGTGCGCTGGGGGAATACCGTCCATGATTCGAGGAATTCATTAAGCACCATGACAGAATGGATCGAAATTTATGGGGGGAGTTTAATTTTTATGTTTTGATTTTCATCAGCGAGGATCTGCATGTTCAAGAAGGCAGTAAAGATTTTACTGTGAGTGTCGCGTGTCTGTGCTTGTATCGTGTCTCGTGGTGACTCTCAGACATTAAATTTTTGAGGTACAGAAAATTAGGAGTGGATAAGATAAGATAAGATTTCGTTCGGATTTTTAACCCCGGAGGGTTAGCCACCCAGGATAACCCAAGAAAGTCAGTGCGTCATCGAGGACTGTCTAACTTATTTCCATTGGGGTCCTTAATCTTGTCCCCCAGGATGCGACCCACACCAGTCGACTAACACCCAGGTACCTATTTGCTGCTAGGTAAACAGGACAACAGGTGTAAGGAAACGTGTCGAACGTTTTCACCCGCCGGGAATCGAACCCGGGCCCTCCGTGTGTGAAGCGGGAGCTTTAGCCACCAGGCCACCGGGCCACAGATCTGTGTGTGACTTGAAAAAGCCCACTGTGTGGGTGAAACGTTGTCAATAAAGGATCACATTATACTGCATATGTGTTTATATTTCCACTGTGTCGGTATTTGATACCATTTATTTCCAAAATTAGGAGTGATTGATTGTAGTGATTTTTCAGACACTGCTCCCAGGATGAGGTGATTTCTCAGACTGCCCCGAGGTTGAGGTCATTTATAAATAACAAAAAGGCACAATACCGTGACTGGAACGATACACAAATAACCCGCACATAAAAGAGAGAAGCTTGCGACGACGTTTCGGTCCGACTTGGACCATTGACAAAGTCACACTAACCAGAGGTGGAGCAGGACGGCTATATATAGGCAGGAAGAGGTGGTGGTAGTAGTAGTAGTAGTAGTAGTAGTAGTACAAGAATTGTATATAATACCGACAAGATGAAATTAAGACACATGCACAACACCCGGGCATCCCCATCATAGACGTTTCGCCATCCAGCCAGCCACTGGATGGCGAAACGTCCACAACAAAGACAACCAGACGCCGCACATGTGTCTTAATTTCCTTTTCTCCTCTGGGTTGTCTTTCTCTCTCCTGTCTCGTGTTTCTGTTCCTTCTTCATTTATTTCACCACTTACCCTTTCACGCACCTCTGTGCGCTTGCTCTCCCTCTGTGGGCATCTAGCTCTCTCGCAGTGCTCCCCTTCCTTTGTATTTGACTGGCTCGTCCTTTTTATTTCCCACTTCTACCACTACCACTACTACTACCTCTTCTTCTTCTACTACTACTACAACTACTGATGAAATTAAGACACATGTGCGGCGTCTGGTTGTCTTTGTTGTGGACGTTTCGCCATCCAGTGGCTGGCTGGATGGCGAAACGTCTATGATGGGGATGCCCCGGTGTTGTGCATGTGTCTTAATTTCATCTTGTCGGTATTATATACAACTCTTGTACTACTACTACTACCACCACCACCACCTCTTCCTGCCTATATATAGCCGTCCTGCTCCACCTCTGGTTAGTGTGACTTTGTCAATGGTCCAAGTCGGACCGAAACGTCGTCGTAAGCTTCTCTCTTTTATGTGCAGGTTATTTGTGTATTGAGGTCATTTATTCAGACACTGAGACCAGGATGAAGTGATTTTTCAGGTAATCTCATCCTGACCCCAGGATGAGATTACGTACAGATACTGACTCCAGGATGAGATTACATACAGATACTGACCCCAGGATGAGATTACATACAGATACTGACCCCAGGATGAGATTACATTCAGATACTGACCCCAGGATGAGATTACATACAGATACTGACCCCAGGATGAGATTACATTCAGATACTGACCCCAGGATGAGATTACATACAGATACTGACCCCAGGATGAGATTACATACAGATACTGACCCCAGGATGAGATTACATACAGATACTGACCCCAGGATGAGATTACATACAGATACTGACCCCAGGATAAGATTACATACATATACTGACCCCAGGATGAGATTACATACAGATACTGACCCCAGGGTGAGATTACATACAGATACTGACTCCAGGATGGGATTACATACAGATACTGACCCCAGGGTGAGATTACATACAGATACTGACCCCAGGATGAGATTACATACAGATACTAACCCAGCAACGTGAGAAGGCACAGTCATAATACCAACTGTTTAGTCAACTCTGAACTAAATTTCCACACACAGTTATGCAGATCTAAATACATATGAGGACGTCCCTTTTTGCCTTACATGCTTTAAGCAGTCTTTCTTGTGTTGTAGACTCTAGAAACAGAGATGCTCTAGACTCAAGAAATAGGGTCTATGGATTCCAGGAAAATACACCATTGACTCGAGAAATAAAGACGCTATAGATTCAGGAAACGAAAACGACTGTAGACTATATACATATATATTCTTAAAAGACAAAGGTTCTATTATAACTAAAGCAGATTTTGACTCAAGAAATCGTAATGACACGATTGCAAACAAACCATACCCCCGGCCGGGATTGAACCCGCGGTCATAGAGTCTCAAAACTCCAGCCCGTCGCGTTAGCCACTAGACCAGCTAGCCACAATATACCTAGTTGGATGAATCTTATTGTGGCTAGCTGGTCTAGTGGCTAACGCGACGGGCTGGAGTTTTGAGACTCTATGACCGCGGGTTCAATCCCGGCCGGGGGTATGGTTTGAAGCAGATTTTCATGTGTACATACTTGAGTATTACAAACAAGAATTACTTAAATCTAGAGCACTGGTGACCCCTCCTTGCCACCGTGGTCCTGGAGTCTATAAACGACGTGTGACCACTGTAAAAAGACTCTGAGAAGAAAAATACCGTCCGTGTTTTCCTAGGAGAGGCAGCTGAGCCCCGATAAAATCTTGGGTTTAATGGTGTCTCCCGGACATGTTTTAAGGCGGGTGTACCCTTACGTCTGGTCTGTTTGAATGTCAGTCATCCTTGTTCCTCTTGTTAGTCAGCCATCGTGGTTTAAATCTTCTGTTCGTTACAGCTTCCTGTGGGACATGTTGGCTATTAACTGTTAACATTTATAGCTGGTTCGTGGAAATCTTAGCTGTACTGCGTTTTTATTAACAGCGTTTTTATTCGCCTACGTGTGCTTGCAGGGGCTGAATCACAGCTCCTGGCCTCCAGTCTAGTTGAATTTAAATAGTCCATTACCCTAAGCGCACCTGGGGTGAAGGATTGATCACATCAGACTACGTCTACACTTCGTCTACTTCGTTTTTCACCACCGCTGACGTCTCCAGGACTGTGATTCATCTCTGTATTCGCCTGATGAATCCTGGAGCGATGGAAAGATGTTTCGTCAGTAAAGATTCCTAATGTTGTATATGTTGAAAGTTTGAATAGGGACAAGAGGTGGGTAGGGAAGGGAACTGAGTAGGGAGAGAGAGAGAGAGAGAGAATATGAATGAATAATCGAGAAATTGAGAGTAAACGAAAGAATTGGAATTGGCTAGTGAGATCTCTTTCTCTTATTCTTTTTCTTTCTTTCTATTTCTTTTTCTCTGTCTCTCTTTCTCAGGCTTTGCCTGACTGAAAATGCTGCATCCCCCAGTTCCCCCCTTTTTACCTGGCTTATCTAGAAGGGAAATTTTCAATTTCGTCAAAATTTCCTCTGGCTTTTGATCCACGACTTGAACCGTAATATGGACAGAGTCAGGACTACAATTACTGGGTGTCTGCAGTGTCTGCTGGTGCCGCCACCGCCCTCTTATACACAGGGTGACTTATGGCTCCTGAAAGACATTTGGATATGACTTGGGCTGCGATGTATTAAATTATTCCAGCGTTCCCGCCGCGAATGCCGCCACCGCCTCTGACATCCTACAACCACTGTCTTAGTTCGTATTCTAGATATGGTATGGAATTCGACTAGTTTTACTCCGTATTTCGTGGTTCCAATAGCAGCGTGTCTAATAGAACCAGTAGGCGTTGTTATTGCTATTGACTGAGTTAATAATTAGTATTTTTGTCTTAGTTCTTGCTTGCTGGTTTTTATTATGCCTCGTGTACATTTTTTTAATACCCAAAACAACACTGATCTTACAGGTCAAAGCATCCTTCAGATCTCACAAATTCATTCCTTTTCTTTCTCTTGCAGAGATGAAAGTAATGTTTTTCAGAACATCTCGTTGTTAGTTATTTTTTTTCAGTCTAACGTTAAATTCTCATTTCCTTGCTGCTGCATGACTACCCACAATGATAAGCTAAATTTATATAATATATTAAAAAGGATTTTTATAAAGCTCTGAAACGGTGAGTAATACTTTCGGAAAAGTGATTTTTTTTGGTTGATAGTGGTTGTCTGTCTAGCTTTGGAGATAAATCGTATAAAATACCGAAACGATGGAATAATACACAAATGCAGTATAATGAGATCCTTTATTGGCTACGTTTCGTCCACACAATGGGCTTTATCAAGTCACAAACTCTCTGCTCAGGTGAGTTTGTGAGTTGTGTAGGCGAAACGTAATCAATAAAGGATCGCATACTGTATGTATTTTTGTCTATTTTTCCACTATTTAGCTCTGTAGGACAAGCTTTTGTTGAGTCAGTGTTTTACTCTGTATTGTTTTATCAGATTATGACTTGTTAGAGCTTCACACAGAACGGAATGTTTTCCAGAGAAAAGGTGATTTTTGTCTTCGAGTAGAGCCATTTTTTCGTGTTGCAACTAATCGCCTCGTCTAGTGACACAGGCAACCTGTGATTTTTTCTTCGTGTACAGCCATTTTATCCGTGTTGCAACTAATCGCCTCGTCTAGTGACACAGGCAACCTGTGATTTTTTCTTCGTGTACAGCCATTTTATCCGTGTTGCAACTAATCGCCTCTTCTAGTAACACAAGCAACCTATGATTTTTGTCTTCGTGTCGGGCCATTTCGTCCTTGCTGCAGCTAATCGCTTCGTCTAGTGGCACAGTCAAGTCAGATCCTTCGCTGGCGTCCAGCTCAGTCTCCCACCCCGCATTAAACATTCATCTGTTCCATATACGAAAGACACTTGACACCTTATCAACTAGGAACTGGTAGGGATGAACTCGACTGTAAGAAAGAAACTTGATACATAATTTTCCATGCCGTGTCGTAATCAGACTGACCCAGCAAGTATAAGTGCCTTGACGAGACCCACGGATGTACTTCATAAAATATTCGATTGACTGTAATTTACCTTATAGAGACTGGGAAAAAAAATCTTTCTCAATTTGCCGGTAAATATGTATTTTCGTACGAGTGAATCTGAACTAGCATAACAAAGTAACAATACCTAAAAATTGCAGTAATTCTGATATTTTTCCTAGGTGGACTGAATTATTGATGATTACTTTTGGATTATTTTTGTAATTAAATGTAGTCAAAATTTTGTGATTCCGTGATGCGGAGGACACTTTGGTTACTCTGGATGAGACAGAATTTTATTAATAATAATTCAATTAGTTCTAGTCATTTTGCTAATTATATAAACATTTCTAACGTACGGCAACAGCACAAAATTATATGCTCCTCCCTTAAGGCTCATTTTTATCAATCATTACTACCGTAATGTGACCCATATTCAACTAATAACTATCTTCAAACTTCATGGGCACTCATCTCCAGAATTTGCGTCCACCTATGCTGCTCCGTTGCAGCAGCAGCAACAGCTGCAGCTGCTGACCAGCAAAGCTGTACAATGGTTTACTTTCCTTCTAGCTATAACGGGGAAATAATGGGGTTTAGGGTAAAAAAAATAGGCAACAATAGATGTAATTTGGCATTGGACTGGAAAGTAAGGCTCCGTTAGGAAGCTTCGGGTCAACTAATGTCATAGAAATAATCAAATTAGACTATATTACCATAGAAGCGATGACAATGGTACTCCGGAAGGTGGATGAACTTTATCTTCAGACCTTGTTGTTATATGCCAGTGTCCACTCGACTTTCACTCAAATTACACGAGTGCGCGGAGACACGATTACCGTGCACATAGCGGGTTTCCTTGTGTACTGCAAGATATGTGTTGTCATCTCCACGACATAAATTTGCTTCTGACGCAAGTGTGCCTCACAAAATGTATAAAAAAACGAAGAACATATAATTCAACTGTAATTTCAGCAATGAAAGAAGACTCCATGAAGTAAGTTTGACAACTTGGGAAGAGAGAGGACGGGAGTAGACATAATAACGACGTATGAGGTACTCAAGTTTCGGTACAATAAAGGGTACAAAAGAGTAAAGCATAAAAAGAATAAGGACTGTTATCGAAAGGATTTTCTTCATTTATGACCTTGACTGTACCTCCCCTTTTGGTTGTTCCAAGGAAATGGAGCAGTTATTTAATGAAATCGGTACACTTGCTCTGAAATGTCTTCCAATCTTCAACCAAAAGTGGTGGTGACATGTGAGGAATAGGTAAAACTTGCGATTTTGGCTTAAATAGCAACGCTCTTCTTGTAAGGTGATACCTCAGCCTTATAAACATTCTGTTATTCTTTTATTTTTACAATTCCTCGATAATGTGAGAACATATGAAAGCGCTTGGAAGTTCACTATTTACTGAAAGAGAGAAAGAGAGAGAGAGAGAGAGAGAGAGAGAGAGAGAGAGAGAGAGAGAGAGAGAGAGAGAGAGAGAGAGAGAGAGAGAGAGAGAGACAGAGAGAGAGACAGACAGACAGACAGACAGAAATATTTCAGCAGGCAAACAGAGCAGAAAAGAGGCGAATCATATATTAATGATAATATGGTGGGTGTGAGGCAGTGAAGCATGGGAGGATATTATCTGAGATTACATTGTGTAAAGCACTCAGTCTTGATGGTATAGGTAATCAGCAACCTCCCCTCCCTTACCCTTATTCCCTTCCCTAAGCCCCTCCCCTTACCCCCTATCTTTACCACCATATATACTCACCCTTACTCCACTAGCCCTTTCCCTTTCACTTTTAAATATCGTCGCCTCCGGCAACCTCCACTATGACGACGACATCACCCAAAAACTACAGAGACCCAATAACCTCACGCCATTGTTAAACACACACACACACACACACACACACACACACACAGAGCTCAGTCGACTGTCGATGGGTTCCTAGTTTGTGTAATGGGAAGGGCGAGACGTATGGGCAAGACTCCATTGCCACTGTTTACATAGCTGTAAATATTCACCTGGGTGTTAGTGGAGTATTTTGGGTCGCATTCTGGGGGTGGACAAGTACTACATCAAACTTCCGGGAGACAAGAATTTTCTCAAGATAATCTAATCGCTGACTCGTGTGAGAACCACTGAAGCTTCAGGCGAGTACACTTGCTAGGCCTATTACATAAACCACTGCTCCCACCACTGTTATCACCTCCATCTTCAG